>NC_142041.1:64245234-64550234 GCF_982192425.1 Myodes glareolus | reverse complement strand
GCAGTCAGGGAGATTTAGACAAGGTCTGGCACAGGTTTTTGAAACCTATTAGGCCAACCCCACTGGCACACCACCTTCACTAAAGCCATTGCTTGTAAACCTTGCAATCTTTTCAAACAGTTCGACTCTCTAGTATTCAAGTATTCAAATATTTGCCTATGTGAAGATTCTTACTGAAACCACCACAGGGAAAAGGATATATTTGAGTGAATTAGACGTGGTATAATTAAGAACCTTGTTTAGACAGAAGTGCAAACTAGTATGTGGTTGTTAAAAGATGTAAAGGTAACAGAAAGTTTGCTTTATGGTTCATTAATGAACATGGCAGATTATGACTTTCTTGCAGGTTAAGGAGAACAGTGAGAATGAACTAGAGGAAAATGAGAGAATTATAGTCAGCAAAACCCATACTCTGAGAGAGAGAAACAACACTATGCATAGAAGAGAAGAAAAGGTCTTGAAATGACTGGGAAGGAAAGACAGAAAGCCAAAGGCAAGGATGCAGTTAGTCCTAGTGAAGAATAAAAAGAGAAAGGCAAAGGAAGGCACATGGGTTTCTAATTTGGGTGGTGTGAGCAAGATAAATTTTCCAGCCACGTTCACTACTTCTTACAGTTGAAATTGATTATCAGTTGTATGAGAGGAAAGAGTTGAGAACAGAGGAAGAGCTATTTAGGGATGTATACTTCAGGAGAATGGGGAGAGCTAGATAAACGTATTGAGCACCAATTTCTGGTGTGGAACAATGACTGAGTAGTCTGAGTTGCTTGCATGATGATATTTTAAGGAAGCTGGTTGTGGTGAACAGAAAATGGTAGGAGTAATCCCAGGTTCTTGGAAAACAGCAATATTAAAATACAAAACATTCAGAGTGTCTTAATCAAGCACAGACAATAGGTGCAAGATAAGGATGATGGTAACACCTGGAGGGTTTGAGAGATAATGTGAAATTGATGGCCATGAATCAGTGACCTTCACAGACTTGGATATTGCATCAACAGGCCTAAAACTGAAGAGTGGAGTCAGTCCCCTATCTGTCAGTGCATTCTAGGATAGTAAAGATCCATTTGCATATATAAATGACTTCATCACTGTCTAGCCTGGCCTAGGCTCTAAATTATGCACACTACAATCAGAAGACAGATCCCTGTGCCTTGAGCAGTGTCTATCATGTGTAAACTAGACTCTGTTTTTCTATTATACCTACATTGCAGTCTGCCATGGTGAGCAACGTTGAGCCTGACACCTGATGAACTAGAAGAAAAACATTGCCTGTGAGCTTAATAAACGCTTTGGTTGAGGAGGGCAACATGTTGATGCCCTGCTTTCTAAGTAAGTAGCATTAAAGCAAATATTGGCTTTCTCTGAATGGAAAAAAAGGATACCCTTCATTAATATTTATATGTAAAGTTCAAAGTTATGAACGTAATACAGTATTTTTCTCCTGTGACACAAATTAGTCTTCTATAATTTGACGTGGCTTTGGAAGAAATGCTGTTATTTAAAACAATGCACGTGTATTGATGCCTTCATAATTTAAAAATCTATTAAATTATTATTTAGAGAGATTTATAAAGTGATAATTTATATGTGACAGACTACTAATGTCAATTAGGGTTTATATTTAGCCCTTCTGTAATACTGTGCTTTTTTTCTTTCTAGCATTTGTGAGATTTTGGTATTTGGAAGACTACTTAGCAAACAGTACTGCATTCCCAAGTGTTGCTTTTATTTTTAAGACATTAAATATATTTTAGAGGACTAAACCTTCAAATAACATTTAATTTTCATCATCTGATTTCAGAAAGCAATAGCCTTGAATAAGCATCCATGATGATAGATTTAAAAGAACCTGGCACTACAAATCTTTAAATAGTAAAATAATAAAACAACAATTCACAGAAAAATGTACAATAAATCTCACCATTTTCCCTTTGAAACCATCTATGAGACATGATTTAAGGGTAAAAAGGGACACTTTAAGGAGGAATACTGTATAATAATACTTTTGGGTTTAATTTATTTTAAATTCCTTGCATTGAAGAATTGTGAATTTAGAAACACTCTTTGGAGTTTCCAGTCCTCTACACTAAGAGCTCAGATGCCAGAAAATAGCGAAGGGACAAAGGAAGACCTAGGGAAGGAAGAAACTATAGTGCTTACCCTTTTGAATGGCCATGTTGAGAAGTGTCATGTCATTTAATGATCATACACGGACATTGAACACCCATCTCTGGTGAAGCCCTGAGTGAAGATCGACCGAGTACTCTGTTCACTGTAGATGCTGAGCATTTCACCTACATTTCTCCTCTCTTAAGCTGCTGGTAGTGCTGGCTTTGCCCAGAGTAGCTTTTTTGGTTAATGGTACACCTCTGCAATCTGTACCATCAAACCACACCAGAGTAGCTTTCTTGTTGACTGGCATGCCTCTGCAATCTGTACCATCAAATCACAAACTTAAAGCTCACCCGCCTTATTTGGACCCCTGCCAACTTTTAGGGTGCCTACCAATTCAAGGACTGACTGGGTAGAGGCTCAAAATCTGAGGCACCTGCGTGGAAATTTATCCTTCTTCTGCCCAATTCTTTTACTCTTTTAAGGATATTGTTGTGTACACTGCATTCCTGGGTGAAATTCCCCAAAGCGATTTCCAGCTAGAGTCACTTTTACAGAGACAGTGAATGCATCAGAAGTCATCCTTCCAATGTTTCTGTATCCCAGTGTATTCAGCTCTTCCATTAGTGAATTCTCCTGCTTCTTGCAGATTCCTGCTAAACATTTCAGGAAAAACTGAACTTTGATTTTCCAGCGAACTCACCTATCTCTTTTATTTTTGTGTTGATGCACTGACATCAACCAATCATCAGGAGAATTTAAGATAAATCTATATAGCATGCATCGAGGTTAGGATCCAAAATGGTTTAAAATGGAATGATTTACAATAAACACATTTGGAGAAAGTAACATGCACACAAACTATATATATATATGTGTGTGTGTGTATATATATATATACATATATACCATATATATGCTGTACCTAATTATATATATGTACTACATATATGTACACAAACACACACACACACACACATATATACACACACACCAACAGACCAAATAATAACAATATATGTAAGGTAAATGTGATAAAACTGCAAAGGTTGCTAGCCAATGATGGCACATCACTTTAGCTCTAGTATTTGGGAGGCATAGGTAGGCACATCTCTTTGAGTTTGAGGCCAACCATGTCTATAAGAGCTAGTTCCAGGACAGATAGGGATGTTACACACAGAAACTCTGCCTTTGAAAAAGAATCCAAAACACAACACAATAAAACAAAAACAAATAAAAACAAAGGTGAAAATATCAGTGTCTTATTTTTAAGAACATAATGTCTTCTTCAATTAGAATGTTTTTTTGATCATCAAATTTAATAATTTCTTATCAAATTTTATCGTTTATTGATAATTTTATAATGATAACATAGTGTAGAAATTGGAGTATATTGTTAATGCTTGTTTGGTATAATTTGAAATCACTGGATTGAATGTGTATTCCTCTTGGTTTGAAAGGCACACACCTATATGCATGCATGTGTACATGAGCATATGTTCACATATTTCATAAAGTATGTAATTCTTAACTAGTCTTATATTATTTATCCACAAACTAGCATTTTTCATGAGAAAATAACAAAGTTACTTCAGAGAATACAAACATAAGTCACAATGAAAAGTCCTGTCAGCTAGTCATAAAATAATTATGTCTGTCTTCTAATCTGTGCAGATCAGAAAAATATGTCATACTAAAATTATAATTAATATATAATAGGTTTTGCTCTTTTAAAATGGGTTTGGTCCTATCATGTACACTCTTCTCTTAGGTAAAATATTATAATAATATACTTCATATCTAAAGGCCTGCCATCTTTTTCATTGCTGTAAGTGAATGCCACAATCTGAGTAACTTATAGACACAGTGTGATACACTCATGGTCTGAAGTCTGGGATGCCCACTACAAGGGTGACTACATCTGTTCAGAACTTTCCTGCTAAATTATAATACAGTGGGACAACAGTATAAAAGTCTTTCTTCCTCTTTCTATTATGTTGCAAATTCTTTTTGGGGGACCTTGTAGACATGTCCTGATTATCTAATTTTAATTTTTTTCTTAAGTACTCTGACATGAGGTGCCATTCACACACACTTCTTGAGACCTGTTTCCAATGTGTACTACATGGAAGATGCAAACCACAACTTGATTATAGAGGTAACCTTCCTACTAGTAAACCTTTCCCGATTTTCTTAATTAGCTCCCTCTGTTGTCATTCTGTGCTATGATAACATTTAGTTTATCTATAGTACATTATTTAGAATTCTATTTCTGTGAGGAGACACCATGACTAAGGCAACATTTAAAGGTCTACAATTAAATTCTTTCCTTTATAACAAGTGGTGGTAGACAGAGGTACACAGGCAGACATGGTTCTGAAAAGTAGCTGAGAATTTTATATCTGATCCTCTGACAGCAGACAGAGAGAAAGAGAGAGATAGACAGAGAGAGAGAAAGAGAGAGAGAGAGAGAGAGAGAGAGAGAGAGAGAGAGAGAGAGAGAGAGAAGCAGGAGAGAGCGAGAAGGGGAGGGAGGATTGGGCCTGTCATAGGCTTTCAAAACCTTAAAGTCTATTCCCATCTGCAGGATTCCTTCAACAAGGACATACCTACTCCAACAATGGTACTCCTTCTAATCCTTCCAAACCATTCACAAATGGGGAAGAAGGCATGCAAATATGTGCAATGTGCAAAGAGTTCACCAATAAGGGACTATGCAGGAAAATATATAAACCTATAGGAGGTATTCTCTTTCAAATCACCTTATGCACTTAAAATAACCTCTAAAAAACCCAAATCCTTCAGACTTACCTTTTCTAGTATAAGTTTTCTAGTAGAAGACAAACACATAATGTTTGTGATGTGGGTTAATGCTTTTGTACACTGTAAAGTTTTGTCACTCGTAATAGTTTAATAAAACACTGATTGATCAGTACTAAGACAGGAAGTATAAGCATGGTGACCAGACTCAGAATTCTGGGAAGAGGAAAAGCAGAGAATCAGTCACCAGACAGATACAGAGGAAACAAGATGAGAATGCCTTATTGAGAAAAGGTATCAAGCCATATGACTAAACATAGATAAGAATTATGGGTTAATTTAAGTTGAAAGAGCTAGTGAGTAATAAGCCTGAGCTAATAGTCCAAAGAGTTTACAATTAATATGAGCCTCTGTGTGTTTTTTTGGGACTGAATGTCTGTAGAACTTAATGGGACAGAAACTTCCATCTATGGTTTGTCTCAAGATGACTTATAGAAATTTATAATACTGCTAATATACTGACATGATTGCCCACTGGTTATTCTAAAATTATATGCTCTGATTGACTCAATCCCATCTTAGATGCTACAGTTTGAATATTTTTTTTGTCTCCCAGAGGTTTATGTGGCAAGTCATATAACAATAGAGATGATTTGGAAGATGAGGATTTGAAAGGCAATTCAATTCAGATGAGACTTTTAGGGCTGATCTTTGTTCATTTACTAACATAGTAAGTAGCTTAACTGAGACCTTGCCCCCTCTTTCTTTGAGTATGAGTCAAGAAGTAAGAGTTGCCCGAAATGACAGATGGCTCAGAAAACAGACAGGATTTACAATATGGTGAATTAAGAACTGTGTATTAAGCTACAAGAACTGTACAATGTTGTCATAGGAACCAGAGTTGATTGCAGTAAAACATTTCTCACAACTAACCTCATCTTTTCTGAGATAGCTAGCTAGATTTCATTTTTCTCAAAGTTTTAGATATAGATCTTTGGTAGCAGGAGGAAGTAAGTTGATAATATTTTATATCAAATAGAGGTTAATAAAACAAAGTCAAACCTGTTTTTGTTTTTGTTGATAGAGAGTATGTTCCAAACATTATAATATTTAATAAGTAAGTGGTTTGGAATATTTCTGTAACTTCAATGGATATATTATTATTCCCCGAAATTATAAAAATATAACCTTATAATTGGTTAAGTTCTGAATAGCACACTTTTCTATAAATTTATAATTGCATCCCTCTGTGTTAGCAGTATATCTGCTTTGCAATTATCTGCCTTTCTCTCTCTCTTTTATTTGATGTGCAGGTTTAACACTAGAATCTCCAATCTTAATTTGGAGTATCTTGAGACTGCCAAGTTATTGGAATATTTATGGGTTTCATTTCACATGTCACTGCGTGATTTCTAGCCACAGCAATTAAAGCATGAATGCTGCAATGAAATAAAAACAGGATTAGAAAAAAAAAATACTGTTTCCTAGCAGCTCAGAGAACTCCTTCCACAGCACACTGAAAACAAAACAGCTGCTCTGCACTGTATAGAGATGCCAAGCAGGTGTTATGTAAATCAGGAGTAAATCATTGACAGGTAAATTAAATAGTCATGATCTGAATATTGAGTTTAGGCAAGCAGCACAGTCAATTGGCGCCAAGCTAGATTTCTTGTCGTGTACAAAAATGTGATATTGTTCTCGTTAAGCAGTCATCCATCCTCCTGACTTCAAGGCCCTTAAGACCCAGATAGGCAATGCTCATCTATCAGCCTCTTGACTTCGTCAGAGCTGTGCTGTGTACCATAATAAACCGAGGCCTTGCATTCTGATTTGTTTTTTGTTACAAAAATGCATTTAAGATCTCCATTTTATTGTTATTTTACTGTGGTATGCAGTTCAATTTTCCCTTCATTAAGACATCTTCAAGGTATGGGAACTCCTTCCTCTGGACGAGGATACAAAGATTTGCTGAATAGTCCTACTTTTAAGGAGCAGTTTTCTGCAATTTAAGTTCTATCATTTTCTTGATTTCATTGGGAATCATGAGAAAGAAGTGATTTTATGATAACCAAGGGCAATGATGTTTGTATTTACTAACAGGATGTTTCCAAAACAGGTTAAAAAAGAAAAGACAAAGACAATTATTCTATTTACAGCAAATTGGAGTATTCAATCTTTAAGAGTCCAGTAATTTTAAATCACAGATTTTAGTACTAAAAAGTGAGGTTTTCCAGAATATTATCAAATAATAGATTTATGAATTAATTAAAGACAGTTGTTTTCTGTTAAGAAGAATTACAGTGCTCACTGCAAATAAATTATTCAGAGGGATACTTTTTTTTTCTTCAAATAACTTAAAACTTCCAAGGAAAAGGAAGGTAGCTGCACTGGAACTGTTAAAGATAACTCTGGTGATGGCAGAAATTCATAGTCTTATGCTTCAACAGAGTCATCTGCATAAGGCATAAGTATGGACTCATGGATTTTCTATTGTTTCTCATTAACTCTTAATGATCAATTATCAGATTTAATTTAAAGAGTAAGTCAAAAATCTAAGCTAGAACACATTTTCAAAAAAATTTTCCTATGAGAATATACATAAAATTTTAAACTAAAATTACTTGTACTTAGATGAATTATTAGAGAGATTATAATTTAGGTTTAAACTAGGATGCAAGAGATCCCTGTAAGTTGATGAAACTGATAACAAATCGCCACACCTTATAATGTGGAGCATATAAGTCTATATACTATATAAGGATACATACTTATCTTGCAAATTAAACATCTTTGTTCAAATTGTTTACTTAGTGACTGCTTATCTCATCAAATTTTAATTGAGCTTTAATTATCTTACATATGATATGGGGTAAAAATGCCCCATAGTAGTTGTAAGAACTTTAAGAATTAGTTCAAATAAGACATTTAGCACAATGTTTCTCCTATAATACTTAACAATAGAGACTGTTATTCCCCCAATGGGGTGTATTAGTCACTGTGCACTTTTCCTGGCATTTACTTTGATTAGCCTTTAGTTTAAAAATGTTGTAAGGGAAGACAAAAACAAAGCTAGGTGGTATGGTTATTCTGGGTTTGCTTTTGATATAATTCAGTGAGAAGAATCATAAATTAATGATTTCTATTGAAAATAAAATGTTGGAATTCCAAATAAATCATGGGGAAAAGGTAAATTCATCAATAGAGAACAATCTGCCTTTACAGTTTTGTATTATTTGCTTGTAGTAAGAACCTGCTCTTCTCTGACTTATTCTTAGCTTCTACATTAAAATATCTTAAAGGAATATCCAAGCAGTATAGCCCTTGCCCTGTCTCCCAGATGCTGTGTGCTCTATCAGATTATTTTTTCAGAAAAAGTATAAAGGAGAAGACAGAAACCTTGGGCTCCAAGGCAGAGGGATATTTATTCAACAGCACCAGGAACAGCAATATACACTCTACATCACCTCTCAAACCAAACTGCAATTGCTCACGTGCTTTTTATGGTTATTGATGGTTTGCAGTTTCATTATAATTTGTCTAAAAGCAAATTTATTTTTATTTATTCTGACAGATTTTTCTAGGCTTCACAAATCTGAGGATTTATATCTTTCATTAAATCTGGAAATGTCTTCCACTTGAATATTGCTTGTCTCATATTCTTTCTATTCTCCCTGCTGATTCCAAATAGCTTTCCATTCTGTCCTCCACGTCTGATAATCTTTATTTCATATGGTGCCTGCTTTATCTGGTGGACAATTCTTTGGGAAATGTCTTGTATCTGTCTTCCTTTTCTGGTTTATAATTCTCTTTCTAGGAATTTGTAATCAGCAGTTTAACCTGTCTACTGTGTGAAATATCAATTGTACCTCTTAATATCAGTGCAAGTTCTGTGTGGGTGTTTTATAACCTTCTTTCTTATTTCAGAGTTCTCTAAAATAGCTTGGTTTTATTGCCTAACACAGTTTTGAAAAGAAATCCTTGATATTTGTGTTATATTCTATAGCTAAAAATGTGCAGCATCTCTAGTTCTTTGGAGTCAAAATTTTCTCCTGCTTTGTTGACTTGTGATCAAGATGACCATTTTGCTTGAGCTTTTCTCAATATTGTTGTAAATTCGTATTTGCTGAATTTTTATTTTGGGGGATTATGAAGTTGAAATAAAGAGATATTTCTTCAGAGAGAATTTACTTCATGGTTGGTTAAGGGCAGCTAGAAAATTGTTTAAAGTTACTTAAGGGTTTGAGGTTTTACCATTTAGTCAGGCCATCATATTAAATTTCAAAGCTGTATGAAAACTGTCTGGGCTTTGAAAGTCTAAGGAAGGATGTACATATGAACTCACAGTGGTTATGGCATCATGAAAAAGACCTGTTTATGATCAAGCAAAAGTCATCCTTGGCATGAAAAATGGTTTTGGACAGTAGTTCCTGTATCAATGTGAGAAAATACTGGCAATTGATAGCTTGTGGCATAGTTTTCTTTCAGGGTGTTTCCCCCAATATATTGACAATGCTCCAGTAAAAGGCCACACACGTAAGAGTATATTCGTAGCTTAAGACACTTGATGAATTTAACAACAACAACAACAAAAAACCACCAAGTACATAAACATGTTGGTAGGGATGCAATAAGAATCTGAACAGCATTTGGGAGGCAGGGTGAATGTGACTAGAACACCCTATATCCCACACATCAGCTAAGTAGGAGTCCTAGGACCTCACAGAGCATGGAGCTTCTATGGGTCTGCACTAAATCCTCTGCATACATACTTTGGTTGTGAACCTGGTATTCTTGTGCAGCTCTTAAAAGTGGGAGAGGGTCTGTCTCTTACTCTTTCATCTGCCCTTGGGTTCCTTTTCCTCCTGCTGCGTTGTCTCATCCAGCCTTGATAAGAGGGTTTATATCTAGTATTTTTGTATCTTGTTACGCCATGTTCAGTTGAGATTCCTGGGAGGCTTGTTTTTTTCTGAAGGGCAAAATAGCATTAGTGGATCTGGGAGAGAGGAGAGAAAGGGCTGGGAGAAGGTGGGGGGACTTAGAGATGTGGAGGGGGCAACCACTATTTAGATGTATTGAAAGCAATAAAGAAACAAGCTGAAAAGCACATTGTACAAAATTCTCAAATAATAATAATAGTAATAATAGTATTTACTCATATAATAGTAAAAAAGTTGAGAAGAAGAGATGCAGCAGGGTTGGGGCAAGGCTGATGACTTTTCTATTTCCTATCCAGCGACCAATTGAGAGCTGTTTTCAGTTTCATTCAGTATTTTTCTCTACCTATAATCCTCTAAAGATACAATAATTTATGAATAAAATCATATTTCTAATTCTCTCCCATAATGAACTTTCCATTGTACATTTTTTATTCTTCATACATCCACAGAAAAGCAAGGTTTTACTTGATGTGGAAAGCACTCATCTGTACAAGCTCTTCAACACTCACTGTTTGATTTTTCTGATTTTCCTTTTTCTTATGGTTTTTTTTTTTTTTTTTTTTTGAGTTCGGGAATTTTCCTTTTTTTTTTTTGGTCCTCCCAGAAACTCATTTGTGAATATTTCCTTTCTCCTGTCTTGTCATTTTCTTGGTTTTCCTCGTGTGAAAATTTTCAAATTTTCTCATGTGTCAATTTTCCCTAACTGAAAATCTGACAAGGGTCCCTGCTCAATTAAGAGTATGAAAAATTATGATTGTTTGCCTGCTTGTAATGTCCTAGCTGCTGAGCAGATGAAGAAGTTCAAGGTCAGCCTGGACACCTTAATAGGTAAGCCACCTGATTATCAATATAAAAAGAAAATCAAACAAGGGCAAAGTTTACAGCTGACTATGGAAATACTCAAAAGGCTTGGTTCAACTCGTGCCTGAAATTCTCGTGCATGAGAGACCAATGGCAGAAGAGTGTGAATTGAGGCAAGCTTGGGCTGCGTACTAACACTGCATCTCAGAGGGGAACAATTGGCAATGAAACATGACATAAACTACTGATCTTACTTTGTTCCTGTGAGCTTATATTTTTGTGTTCTGGCTTGTTCTCCCTTATCTTGCTCACTTGTTTTCTGAAGAACAGTGAGCTTCTTTCCTAGGGTAACAGATAAAGCCCTGTGTCCTCCAGCACAGTCTCTGTGTTCTGACTACTAGATGCCTTTATTGCCATTGCTTGTGTGCCCCCCACCATCCCCAAAATGTCTCTTACCCTAAACACTGAGAAATCCTTTTCTTTAAAATTCACTTTCCACTTTTCCTTATTACACTATGACCTACCGGCCACTTCCCTTGCTAATTGTGAGCCCGGTGTTGCAATTTTCTTTACACTAATACTTGGGCTTCACTGTTTGTTTGTTTGTTTGTTTTCTTTTTACATTTCAACCCCAGTTCCCCCTCCCACCACTTCTCCCACACTATTCCACGCCTTTGATCCCATCTTCTATGCACTCCTTAGGCAAAACTTTTCTTGGAGTGTCTACAAATTTTGGCATACCAAGTTGAGACTGTAACAGGACCCTGCCCCTTGCATCAAGGCTGAGCAAGGTGTTCTACTGTAGGGAATGGGTTCCAAAAAAGCCAGTTCATGCACCCAGGATAAGTCTTGGTCCATCTGCCAGGGGTCCCACAAACAGATCAAGCCATACAGCTGTCACGCACATTCAGAGGATCTAGTTCTGCTGTAGGATAATGTTCTTGTAGCCTCTATACCTTTGTCACTCATATTGGTTTAATAAAGTGCTGATTGACCAGTATCCAGGCAGGAACAAGACTAAGAGAATTCAGGGAAGAGGAAAACTCAGTCTGAAGTCACCAGTCAGACACATAGGAAGCAAGGTGGGAATGCCTCACTGACAAAAGTTTCAAGCCATGTGGCTAAACATAGATAAGAATTACGGGTTAATTTAAGCTGTAAGAGCTGGTTAAAAATAAGCCTGTGCTAATAGACTGAACAGTTTACAATTAATATAAGCCTCTGTGTGTTTATTTGAGACTGAACAACTGTTGGACCAGGCAAGACAGAATCTTCCATCTACATTGTTCAGTCCCATGCAGGCTTCCCAGCTGTCCAGAGTCCATGAGCTCCTATTTGCTAGGGTCAGCTGTCTCTGTGGTTTTCTCCATCATGAAAATGCTTTCTTCTTAAATCACTGCACTTTTAAAGGAATGTTTGGAGCCCTGCTTCCCCTGTGCTGGTGTCCTGTTATGGTCCAATTTGGAATGCCTCTCTTGCTCCCACCACTCGCCGCCTCATCAGCAGACAATTGCTTATGATGTTTACTTCTTCTGTCCATATTCCTTCTTCCAAGAAGAAACAATTTGCTTTTTTAAATGTTACATGAATATAAAATAATATAACTTCATTAAATACCCTCAATAAAAGTAAATTGTTGCTCACATGGTAGGGATTATCATAGGCAATAGTATAATAATTCAAACAAATGAAGTAATGTGTATGCAGACAGACATAAACACAATATAGTTACATATTTAATTTTATTTTTAACCAGACTGTTCTACAGCAAAAATACGATAAAATGTATTCACATTAATATATAGAAAACTACCATAGTGCTTTTAACTGCTTAAACATATTCACTTGTAGGTAGATATGTCTAACTTGTATATAATCTCTAACAGAAGAAACTTTGATCTTTTCCAGTAGGAAAAATATGATTAAGTTTATAATTATATGTACCAGGTGATTAATTCTGTATAATAAATGCAAAGGTGCAAAATTTCTTAAAATATATTCTGTTAAATTTAATACATATTGTCAGACTGATTTCTAAATAAGTTTATATTCTTCCACTATATAATGCCAGTCATGTTACTCTGTTATTTCAACTGGCAAAGTTTTATATTATTTGCCTTTGTTACAAAAACTTAGCATTGTTCATGTATAATTCTGAAGGCTAAAAATGTGTAACTACTTATTTTTTCTTTAATACTTTTAATTTTTAAGATTTATTTTCATTGATTTTGATTATGTGGTGTGTGTATGTGTGTGCATGCAAAAGCTGGATGTAGTGAATCCCCTGGAGCCAAAGTCACAGAAGCTTGTGAGTTTCTTATGTGGGTGCTGGGAACCAAACCCAGGGCCTCTAGAAGTGCTCTTATCCAACAAACTATTTTTCTAGCTAAAATACTGACTTCTTCAAAGACTGAGACATAGATTCTGGATACATTGTGACATTGTACTCCCAAATAGTTCACTAACAGCTATACACTTCTTTATTCTTGGATTTGCTTTTTTTTTTTTTTGACAACAGTAGCTGTCCTGGTGCTCATTCTATAGACTAGGCTGGACTCCAGTTTATAGAGACCCACCCGCCTCTGCCTTCTGGGTTTGGGGTTTAAAGGCTTGTGCTACCACTGTTCGGCAGTTTCATTCTTCTTTGCGGTAAATAAAACATATCTATGCTTATTCGTTTTGTTGTTTCTTTGTTTGTTTGTCTTTAGTTGGTTGGTTGGTTTTTACTTTTTCAGTAGGGTTTTTCTGTGTATCCCTGGTTGTCGTAAAACTCTGTGTAGACCATGATGGCCTTGAACTCAGAGATCTTCCTGCTTTTGTCTTCGTAGTGCTGAAATTAAAGGCATTTGCCACTATGCATGACCAATATTAATTTTTTTAAAAGTTATATTTTTGTCTTGCCTTCTCTATTTTCTATCTCTATTGTTAAAATTCCCAGAGTTAAATGGTACCATTGTTTTACCATGAGATTGTTTTAAACCTTTGATTTTAATAAAAAACACTGGGTCTTTGAAAAGCTATATTTTCAGCTTTTAATTTATTCATTTTTATATTATAATTACATCATTTTCTGTCTTCTTCGTCTATCCAAACTCTTCCACATACTCTTCCTTTTACTATTTCAAATTCATGGTCTCATTATTCATTGATTGTTGTTGCATACATAAATGTCTATGCACATACATATAATTTCCTATATACTTTAATAAAATTGGTGAGGTCTACTTGACACTTGTTTCTATATTTTCAGGGATGACTTTAGTCTTCAAGAACCAATTGGTATGCCAACAGTCATGTATTTATAATAGTTTGACTACCATAAAACACATGTGCGCATGAGTGTGTGTGTGCATGTGCGCACATACACACACACGTTTTTGCAGCTGCATGCACTAATTCTCAAGGTGTTTGGTATAGAGAGTACATTCAGCCATGTATCTTTTTGAAATGTCTTGCTGGCTTCTCACCATTATATCAGATTGGTTCGATCTTTATGAGAAATAGAGGCCATTAACTTGTTGATACAGGCATCATTGGTATCTATGTGCTGCACGTGCTTTAGGTCTCTGCCCAGAAACAGAGCTCTTGCTGTTTCAAGTTTGTCTTCAGTTTCTTTAAGCAACAGAATAGACCTTTCAAATCTTTTTTCTACTAGACCCGTTTCTCTTCCTGAATGCTCCCTCTTTTATTTCCATGCCAACACCTATACTCACACACACACATGCGCACACATCCATATCCATTATAATACATATTCTGTGTTTTACATGTGAGAGAAAACTTAAATTTCATCTTTCTGAATCTGGCTTATCTTATTTAATGTGATGAACACCAAGTCCATCCATTTTCTTATAAATGACAGAATTTTAGTCTTTATGAAGGTCAGCTTTTCTTAGTGTTGACATAAGTAAGGGGCATTATTCTTTATAATATGATTTTTTTCAAATTACATGGTTGCATTTTCCATAAAGAATTTAAATAAGATGAAGGTGAAAACCAACAAAATTTAAAGACTAATAAACAACAATCACATTCTGAGTGACAGCTGGGCAAGTTCTTTACATGTAATTTCTCATTTCATCCAATTTCTTTTTTGATGGTCAGTTGTTCAATACAATTCATAGGCAAATACTGAAATTTATAGAACTTCAAGACCTCCTCAAAATTCATAGTTATAAGGGAGAAAACAGAGATGCATTTACCAGGTATTCAGGAGCAACTATACTCAGTTCCTTCTTCAGATTAATGATCAGAGGCATTCATATTATTTTATTATATGGAGGGTCCAAATATTTTCCTATAAATGCAAACTCTGAAACAATAATGGGAACAAATATGGGAGTAGGTGTTGATACACGTATTCATTTATCTTAAAGCTTTTCAAGATTTTATACAATATTTGGAAAGAAAGTATGTTCTCCATGACAATCTATGACTATCCCTTGCTGGAACATATTTTGTATGTTATTTAACCTTAAGCCTTCAAAATCAAAAAGAAAATTAGTGCTGTTTTATCAGTTGTATTCACTATTAATAACTGTTACAACAACTATACATCATTTGTAGTGCATGTTGAAACAGGACAATACAACGGAGTCAGACAACAGATGCAACATGGAAGGAAACAGTAAGGAAAAAGACTGTAGTGTTTATGTTAGTTGCTTCTCATAATAAGCATCAATAATAAAACTCCACTTGTAGGTGAGATCACACTATATATCGCCAGGGATGAGCCCTGTTACATCCAACATAGCAGGAAAATCTCTAGCTGTCCATGCTGACTTTGATCAAAGAATCATTATTTTTATTAATATTTTCACATTATCATTGCTATTTCCTTTACATGTGTTTTTTGCATTAATTTTATTCAAAAAATTATGAAATTCTCCCAAGAGTTTCAAGAAACCAACTAAGCAGTCCAGTAAAAGAAAGGAAAGAAAGCACTATCAGAATGGATTGTAAACCAGGCAGAATATGGCAGGATCTGAGAAGACATAATTGCAAGCTTTGATATTTATGATGAAAGACAGGGGCTGAAAGAAAAATGACAAAAATGCTGTATTAGCCCCTTATGAAACAAAGAAAACCTGAAGCTTGTGCAATAGTAATTTTCATCTTCTCTTCCAAGGGTTTGGGAAGCTTTGAAAATTCATGTATAAGAGCTGCTAGCCTTCCCAAGTGAAAAGACTTTTAAAATCACCTTGGGATACACAGTCTGTTAAGGGAAAGATCTTAATTGTCCTTCCATAAAACATAAAATTTCATCCTAGATCATTTTATTGAGTCCATTTAAGTAAGTGTGACTTTTTGTTCACGATTAAGTACATTTCTTAGTACTTATTTTTTATTATAAAGTGAATCATTATTACTTCCTTTCCTCTCTTTTCTTTGTTTATATTAAAATATTAAAGGTATCTGTTGAATCACAGATGATTTATGAACTATATTCAACAATTTTCTTAAAAAATTATATAGCTTAAAATTATCTTTCCTGATGAACAACCGGTTTCAGAAACCTAAAATGCCACAATATTTCATGTTTCATTCTAAGGAGATAATGTGAACATTAAATAGACATGAATTTTTCTAGATCTAAAATAAAATCATCAAATAATTTAATTTGTTTATACATTTAGTTTTCTTAAATCTATTGAGTGTATTCTAAACTAGTTAGCAGTTTTTCTTTCTTTATGAATAATTATAGATGCATATGAGTATAGTTTTGCTTTGAGTGCCCCTCTCTTGTGAACATGGGGTTATCTGTAAATCATTCCCATTTTTTCTTTTTTTTTAGATATACAGCAATGAATCCACTTCTGTGAACAATTCACCAGGCTATCCCAGTTTTAATATTTTCAGACATATTTTCTGTTTTTTCTTTTTTCTTTTTTTGTTTTTTGGGACAGGGTTTTTCTGTGGCTTTGGAGCCTTCCTGGTACTTGCTCTTGCAGACAAGGATGGCCTTGAACTCACAGAGATCCACTTTCCTCTGCCTCCCAAGTGTGCACCACCACTGCCTGTCTCAGACATATTTTCAGGTTATATCATACAGTAATACATTAAAATATTTATTTCCTAAGTATGACTAAATATACCCTAAGATTTACCATGTAATTGTAGAAAAAAAGGGTTATGAAAAATAAATTAAAGTACTATAGCATTTAGTTTCCACTTCTGCTTTTCTTTTACCAACATTGCTTAGTTTGAAGTAATTTTTCAATAGGAGAATCATAATCATAATGATTATTAGAATAAAGGAAAATATGACTCTCACTTGTCCAATTCACTTGTGAATTTGCCAAACATCTGGACCATTTATTGACTCAGTTGAAACATCTGCTACCTTTAGCTCTTTCATGTCTGTCATTCTCCCGGTACTTCTCAATGAATTTTCAGTGATTAATTTTCCATCTTTTCATTTAGATTCACTTCACCCAAATCGTGTAATAAAAGATTAACTCTAAAAACCATTTTGTGAAATGGAAAAATGAAAATTAAAAAAAATAGATTTGTGAATTCATTCTATAAAAGAAAATCAAGAAATGTTTGTT
Organism: Myodes glareolus; assembly: GCF_982192425.1. Classification (NCBI taxonomy): domain Eukaryota; kingdom Metazoa; phylum Chordata; class Mammalia; order Rodentia; family Cricetidae; genus Myodes; species Myodes glareolus. The sequence continues at coordinate 64,533,070 of NC_142041.1, read as the reverse complement.
GCTAAATCAAGGTATAGAATAAGTCATGGTTAATGTCAATTTTAGGACTATAGTTTTCTCTAAGGCATTAAATTTATGCGTAATGTATACAGCTATATTAATCGTACAAAAATGTCTTGGCTTACTCTCCCAGAATAAAGCCAAATTACTCATCTTTTTAATTAAAATGCAACCATAACCTCATATGTAGCATTGCTGAGGTAATTCCAACACACTAATGCAAAAATTTCACTTGAATAATTCGCTAAATTACAAAGTTTTCTACCTTTTCTTTTTCTCAAATTACCATGATAACTCAAATATGTTGGGAGGCTTTTATACATAGGACATTAGCTGGGAAAACGTGTGTTTCAAGCACAGCATAGTCTTTGGCACACTCCTTTCAAGAACTTTCTGCTGCACACATTTGCTCCGCGAGACAACTAATGAGAGTGGGTGGAGTCAGGGGTATTTGGCGACAAAGTGAATGTCAGCTTTGTGTCATTAGCTATGTTTTGCTTTTGAGCAATTATGTAGATGGTCTTATTACTCAGTATACTTATTTCAATGAAGTGAGAAAATATCTCACCAACTTTAGATTTTCTGCTTGTTTTAACCGTAGAGTCTCACATAAGTTTTTCCTTTCCCTGTGTAAATGCCGAGCCACAGGCATTGACAACACAACAAAGCAGAAATTATGCATACATACTACAAGCATTTTGTATGCATTGCCTGCGTGGTAATCAATATATCATGAGTTTTTGAAGACAGTCTGATTTCTTATTTATCAATACATTTTGCAAAATATTATTTGGACTTATATACTTGAATTTGTAAGAGACTTAGGAAAACACACAAAAAAAGAAAATTCATTTCAAGCTGTGCCTTTAATGTATATGAATGATAGCGTTAAAACTTTTGCATTTCTTTGTCATTTGATTTTTCCGAAAATCTGTAGAATCTTGAAATCCAAAGATAGACTCATAAGAAAGAAGTAATCAGAAGGGTTGGGCAAGGCTGCTGCACAAAGCGTCCTTCATCCTAGCACTCTGGGAGGCAGAGGCAGGCTGCCCTGTGTGAATTCATGGCCAGACTGGTTTACAAAGCTGGTTCCTGGACAACCAGAGCTACATAATGAAATCTAGTCTCAAACAAAGCAAAGAAAAACAAACAAAGAAAACCACAAAGAATCAAACAAAAACCTAAATCAACCAAATAAACAACCAAACAATGACAACAACAACAAAAAAAAAAAAACCAAACCAGAGAGAGAGAGAGAGAGAGAGAGAGAGAGAGAGAGAGAGAGAGAGAGAGAGAGAGATAAGTAATCAGGAACATTTCCATGGGCCAGAAAACAACTGCTCTTTTAGATTTAAATATACTTATACCTGTAATTACTGATAGAAATTTACCATAGATAATCTTTTTCTTACAATTACTAAGAATTAACTGCTGTGGAATAAATTTGTCCAACATCATAATCTGAGATATTTAACAAAATGGAAACTACTCAATATATAAGAACATCGTAAGAATTTGCTCCAAACTTAAAGATAGTGCTTCAAGGGAATGCTGTAAAAAAAACAAAGAAAGTCAAAGTGGTGGACATAAAAGAATATGAAGTCATTAATTATTTCCTTGGATACAATTTACCACCCCTTGTTTAAATGTTAATTTGAGGAAGAATGCTATTTTTAATTGCTAGGAACCAAGAACATGAGGAGACTGAATTCTATTCCTGAGGGTGACAGAGTGTCACCTATGGACCCTAAAATGAGCTGAAGGCACCTGAAACCATGGTCCAAGGATTAACATGCCCTCACTTCCTTTCCTCGCGATACAGTTTGCATCCAAACATGAGGGAGGTTGAAGATTAGCTGCAATTAAATAAATATAGACCAAGCAGTCACTTTCTGTGTTTCCAATATCATAGAATTATAAATTTCCTGAAGTTTCTCTTTTTTTATTTTAAGTTGAATACATTCAAATTCTAACACATTGACACTCTGTTTATAATTCACTAGTTTTTTAAAATGTTTTTTCCATACTTACTGTCTCAGTTTTTGCTGTCAATATGGCACAGTCCATAGCTGTCTGAAGGAGTTATTGTAGTTCTCATTTGTGGATTGCCTTGATCAGATTAGTCTATGAACTTGTCTGGGGAGATTTTTCTTGATTGCTAAGTGATCAAGGGTCCACCTCTTTGTCGTCAGTACCATCCCCCGGCAAGAGGGCCTGAGCTGTACAAGAATTGTTGCTGGTTATGAACTATAGCAGAGCAGCCAGGAAGGAGGGTTTTTTTTTCTGGGTTTTCCATCAAACTTACACATGCCATGCCTTCTTTGATGATGGACTGCAACCTGTGAGATACAATAGACTTTTCCTTCCTAAGTTGCTTTTATTCACGATGTTTATCAATGCCAACAGAAAGCAAACAAGATCACTATATTCATGACTGCAGTATTATGTGTATCACTGCATCTTCTCCCTATTGAACAATCTTTTTTAAATCATATATTAGTCACAATAGTCTACCTCCTGAATGAAGATGCCATTGCTTCCAAAATGCATAAAGTTCATTTGATACACAGAGCGTTTTACTTTACAAATACTAGAAATGAGAAATTTTTATCTATCACTTTCCATAAATTATACTTAATTTTTTATTTGCAGATGTGTTTTTTTTTCATGTGTGTATATATTTGTTGGTGCACCTGTACATGCGTGGGGTGCGGCAGGGCCTAACCTTGGGTTTTATTTCTCTGGTACCATATATTAATATTTTCATTATAAATGTACTTATTTAACTAGGGAGGAGCCATCACACATGCCACAATGTGTTTTTGGGAGTCAGAGGACAACCCTGGGAAGACTGTCCTCTCCCACCATGTTGGTCAGGGAGATGGAACGCAGGTTCTCAGGTCTGGCTCCAAGACACTTTGCCCAGAGAAGCATCTCATTCATCCTGCAGCCTGACTTTAGACAGAGTTTCTGCCTTATCTGTGATGCAACACTGTCTGACTAGTGAGACCCAGGGATCTGCCTGGCTCAGCTTCCTCGGAGCTGGGGTTATAAATCCACGCCACCACTCTTCGCTGCAGTTGTTGGTGCTGTGTTTGTTGTTTAGTTTGCTTTGTTTTGAGTCAGTCCTGGAGATATGAACTCATATTGTCATGTTTGCAAGTAAATCACTTTACCAACTGATTTTTTTACAATAATTTCAGTTTGGCTTCTTATAATTAGTAATAGCTTTAAAACATTGTAACATATGATTCACAAAAATCTCAGATTTCAAATTGCAATGCCAGTGATTTTAGCATGTTGTTACTGTCAGGAAAACGCTGGCTTGGAGTCAGAAGAATCATGTTTTGTCTCAGTTATTTTTGTCTTTGCTGCTATTGTTGTAATTACTTTTCTGTTGCTGTTTAAAAACACTGTGGCTATGGAGACTTGGAAAAGGTAGAATTTATGGTGGTGTATGATTCTAGAAAGATAATAATGTATCACGATGAAGCAAAGGCATGGACACAAACAACAGGCATGGCAGCAGAGACAGGAATATGACAGCTTACATTTTGATCTGCAGAGACCCACAGTCAAAAATTAGACTAAACTCAGGGGACCCTGTGGAACAGGGGAGAAAGGATTATAGGAGTCAGAGGGGTCAAGGACACCATGAGAACATGGCTCACATAATCAACTAAGCAGGGCTCAAAGAGCCATGAAACAACAATCATAGAGTCTGCATGAATCTGAGATAGGTTCTCTGCACATATGTTACGGTTGTGTAGGCTGGCATTCTTTTAAGACTCCAAGCAGTGGGAGAAGCTGCGCCTCTGACACTTGTCTGTTCTTGGGACTTTCCTTCCTGTTGGATTGCCTTGTCCATTCTTGATATGAGGATTCGGGTATAGTCTTATTGTAACTTGCTATGCCGTATTCTGTCGATGTCACTGGGAGGCCTGCTCCTCTTTGAAGGCTAAGGTAGGAGAAGTAGGTCAGGGGAGTGACTGGGAGTGTAGAGAGGATAAACTGTGATTGGGACGTAATGGATGAGAGAAGAGTTTAAAAAAAAGAAAAAATCTAAACAGAGCTGTGGTCATCTGGGTACTTCCTCTTTCAGTTCACTTTGGGAAGTAAGGTAAGCGGGGAGCCTGTCCTAGGGATTCCTGGATTACAGCACAAGTCCGCTATGGAATTCTTCTTAAAACATAAATTTCTCTGAAGTGAGGTATTTATTCATACAATATCCCATCAAACTATATTATGTGTATCAATGTACCACATTATATTAATATAAATAGCACAGGATTTTATATTATATACTATATGTACTTGAAAAATTAAAAAATATACACACTTGGAAACTAAACACACAGAGTTTTCTTCACCCTCCAAATGCACTCATTGATTCTTGAAGTTAGTCCTGCATTTGACTCATCATGCACTGTATCCTTGCTTTCTACGTATACATTTTCCTTAACTGAATAATAAAATCTGAAGTTTCCAATCTTATTCATTCTTAGTGATTTCCAACTCAGATGAATGACCTTTATGAAGTCTTTGGGGGTAAGTCTGATTACTATATGGACCACTATTTTCTTCCTTACCTATAGCAATAGGCCTCACTCATAATCCATGAAATGGTTTTCTGATTAGGAGTACTAGTAGCTTCAAAGATAACAGCAAAAACGCATGAAAGAAACTTGTAGTTAACTATGGTCTCAGGTAGCAATCTGTCTATAGTGTGTCAGTAAATGCCAGTGGCACAGTCTTTGTGTGTCCATTTTAAAACTTTATTTGCTTACAAATTAACAAAATATTTATGTTTGAATCTGAGCTAGTGGCGACCCAATCCTTTTGTTGGTTTGAAAGGCATTTTTTAGTACTGACATTCCAAATGATTTTCAATACTACTTTCCATAAAAAAGGACTCAGAACTACTGAAAGGTTGCTAATTCCATATATGGATTCAGACATGGTGTAAGAAACATGGAAATGGCATTAGGGCATCTTACTTTGGCAGAAAACTAAAAAAAAACGACACAAAATGAAACTGGATATAGATAGATTCATAACAAATTAACTAAGTAATGCATTTATAACCCAATAAATGAAATTTTAAAATGTGTGATATAGTAATTAATATGAGTTTCTTATTTATATAAGATATCTTAAGACTATGAGGCTTTAAAACTGGACTAAAAACACTAAAAAACATTGTCTTCAAATATTTTCACTAGAAATTAGCTAACTATTCTGAAAGCTAATGAATGAAAATCAATGATCAAGTATGTATGTTGCTTTGTAGGTAATTAAAAAAAATAGTTGAAACTTATATGTATTCAATATAATGTCTTATAAAAGCTACCAAAATGGTGTGGGAGAATTGTCTGCATTCTGTCAATCATGTTTTAAATAAAACGCTGATTGGCCAGGCAGGAGGTGTAGGTGGGAAAACCAGACAGGAAGTGGAAATGATGCAAGGAGAGCAGGAGAATTCTGGGGAGGAGGAAGTTGATTCCTCCCATTCCTGCCCAGATCACCGAAGCAGCAGGATGTGAGCTGCCCCACTGAAAAAGGTACTGAGCCACATGGCTAACATAGATCAGAAAAATGGGTTAATCAAGATGTGAGAGTTAGCCAGTAAGAAGCCTGACCTAACAGGCCAATCAGCATTATAACTTATAGAGATCTCATGTGTGATTTTTCTCTGGGACTAAACAGCTGGGGTACTGGGCGGGACAAAAACCCAAACAAGCCAGCCCTTCATGTTACAGAATGGCACCCACAGGCAAGGAGAGCATGAGAATTCTGGGGAGGAGGAAGTTGATTCCTCCCACTCTTGCCCAGATCACCAAAGTAGCAGGATGTGAGCTGCCCCACTGAAAAAGGTACTGAGACACATGGCTAACATAGATCAGAAAAATGGGTTAATCAGAATGAGAGCATTAGCTAATAAGTAGCCTGACCTAATGGGCCAATCAGCTTTATAACTTACAGAGATATGTGCGTGATTTTTCTCTGAGACTAAATAGCTGGTGGACCAGGCAGGACAGAAACACAAACAAGCCAGCCCCACTCATGTTACATAATGGTACCCATGTGGATAGCTGCATCCACAGAAAGCCTGAGAAAGGTTGGGAAAGACTAGAGTAAAGCATTTTGGTTTTCAGCCATAGCAGGAAAAAAAGCTGCGTTGTTTTAAAATGCCGGCTTTCTGGGCCGTCCTGCCAGGGAAAACTCTGACTCTTTCAAGCAGGCAGTCCAGACTATGGAAACACTGTTGCAGCTTGCTTCCTGGTAAGAGCCTTAAAACGCCTTAAGAGCTTTTGACTGTTGTTTTCTCCATATTCCTTAGCAAACTAAAGACCCATGTGGTCAGAAAAAGAGAGATCTACAGTAAAGAGAGATTCAAAGAGTAAAAAAACCTCTAAATGGTTTACAGTGTGTTAAAAATATATGCAGTCTTGAAAAAAAAAGGTTTAAAGCCTTAAAATAAAAAAAAAAGAAAGAAAGAGAGTAATTGGGTGTGGTGGTATACACCTTTAATCCCAGCACTGGGGAGGCAGAGACAGATGGATCTCTGGGAGTTCAAGGATAGCCTGGTCTACAGAGGGAGTTCAGGACAAAGATATGCAGAGAACCTGTCTCAAAAAGCCAAAAATTAAAAGTAAAAATAAAAGAAATAGAGGTTAAAATAAAGCTGCATAAAGATGGAAAATATACAGAGAATCTCGATACTGTATGCTGTTATGCTCTCTTTAAATTGTTTAAATACTGAGGAAGGAGCAACAGCTGCTCAAAGATATTTGCTTATAAATGCTGCAGAATTAATCCAAGATAGGTATTTTGAAAATACCTTGGCTTCAAAATTGAAGTCAAAAGGTATGTTACTTTGGAGAAGAGATTTTACTTTTGTTTCCACAGAAAATGAGAGGCTCTGGATTTATTCAGAGTTAAGAAAAATCACCTTTGATCAAGGAAGGCCACCTGAGCAATCTCCGGTAGGAACAGATGGCCCAGATGTCTGAATTCTTCATCCAGAACAGGTTCTAGACTGCTACCTGAGATGATCAGGATTCACAGGACTTGATCATAACTCTAAATTATTTTTAGGTCCCCATAAGATTGTCAGTGCCCCCAACCAGCTGGAAGTAGCCTGGAATACTACGCCCACATCCCCAAAAATGGACGATGGATATTTTCCTTTTTTTTTTTTTAAGAGGGGGAAGTTTTGCGGGAGAATGTCTGCATTCTGTCAATCATGTTTTAAATAAAACGCTGATTGGCCAGGCAGAAGGTGTAGGTGGAAAAACCAGACAGGAAGTGGAAATGATGCAAGGAGAGCAGGAGAATTCTGGGGAAGAGGAAGTTGATTCCTCCCATTCCTGCCCAGATCACCGAAGCAGCAGGATGTGAGCTGCCCCACTGAAAAAGGTACTGAGCCACATGGCTAACATAGATCAGAAAAATGGGTTAATCAAGATGTGAGAGTTAGCCAGTAAGAAGCCTGACCTAACAGGCCAATCAGCATTATAACTTATAGAGATCTCATGTGTGATTTTTCTCTGGGACTAAACAGCTGGGGTACTGGGCGGGACAAAAACCCAAACAAGCCAGCCCTTCATGTTACAGAATGGCACCCACAGGCAAGGAGAGCATGAGAATTCTGGGGAGGAGGAAGTTGATTCCTCCCACTCTTGCCCAGATCACCAAAGTAGCAGGATGTGAGCTGCCCCACTGAAAAAGGTACTGAGACACATGGCTAACATAGATCAGAAAAATGGGTTAATCAGAATGAGAGCATTAGCTAATAAGTAGCCTGACCTAATGGGCCAATCAGCTTTATAACTTACAGAGATATGTGCGTGATTTTTCTCTGAGACTAAATAGCTGGTGGACCAGGCAGGACAGAAACACAAACAAGCCAGCCCCACTCATGTTACATAATGGTACCCATGTGGATAGCTGCATCCACAGAAAGCCTGAGAAAGGTTGGGAAAGACTAGAGTAAAGCATTTTGGTTTTCAGCCATAGCAGGAAAAAAAGCTGCGTTGTTTTAAAATGCCGGCTTTCTGGGCCGTCCTGCCAGGGAAAACTCTGACTCTTTCAAGCAGGCAGTCCAGACTATGGAAACACTGTTGCAGCTTGCTTCCTGGTAAGAGCCTTAAAACGCCTTAAGAGCTTTTGACTGTTGTTTTCTCCATATTCCTTAGCAAACTAAAGACCCATGTGGTCAGAAAAAGAGAGATCTACAGTAAAGAGAGATTCAAAGAGTAAAAAAACCTCTAAATGGTTTACAGTGTGTTAAAAATATATGCAGTCTTGAAAAAAAAAGGTTTAAAGCCTTAAAATAAAAAAAAAAGAAAGAAAGAGAGTAATTGGGTGTGGTGGTATACACCTTTAATCCCAGCACTGGGGAGGCAGAGACAGATGGATCTCTGGGAGTTCAAGGATAGCCTGGTCTACAGAGGGAGTTCAGGACAAAGATATGCAGAGAACCTGTCTCAAAAAGCCAAAAATTAAAAGTAAAAATAAAAGAAATAGAGGTTAAAATAAAGCTGCATAAAGATGGAAAATATACAGAGAATCTCGATACTGTATGCTGTTATGCTCTCTTTAAATTGTTTAAATACTGAGGAAGGAGCAACAGCTGCTCAAAGATATTTGCTTATAAATGCTGCAGAATTAATCCAAGATAGGTATTTTGAAAATACCTTGGCTTCAAAATTGAAGTCAAAAGGTATGTTACTTTGGAGAAGAGATTTTACTTTTGTTTCCACAGAAAATGAGAGGCTCTGGATTTATTCAGAGTTAAGAAAAATCACCTTTGATCAAGGAAGGCCACCTGAGCAATCTCCGGTAGGAACAGATGGCCCAGATGTCTGAATTCTTCATCCAGAACAGGTTCTAGACTGCTACCTGAGATGATCAGGATTCACAGGACTTGATCATAACTCTAAATTATTTTTAGGTCCCCATAAGATTGTCAGTGCCCCCAACCAGCTGGAAGTAGCCTGGAATACTACGCCCACATCCCCAAAAATGGACGATGGATATTTTCCTTTTTTTTTTTTTAAGAGGGGGAAGTTTTGCGGGAGAATGTCTGCATTCTGTCAATCATGTTTTAAATAAAACGCTGATTGGCCAGGCAGAAGGTGTAGGTGGAAAAACCAGACAGGAAGTGGAAATGATGCAAGGAGAGCAGGAGAATTCTGGGGAAGAGGAAGTTGATTCCTCCCATTCCTGCCCAGATCACCGAAGCAGCAGGATGTGAGCTGCCCCACTGAAAAAGGTACTGAGCCACATGGCTAACATAGATCAGAAAAATGGGTTAATCAAGATGTGAGAGTTAGCCAGTAAGAAGCCTGACCTAACAGGCCAATCAGCATTATAACTTATAGAGATCTCATGTGTGATTTTTCTCTGGGACTAAACAGCTGGGGTACTGGGCGGGACAAAAACCCAAACAAGCCAGCCCTTCATGTTACAGAATGGCACCCACAGGCAAGGAGAGCATGAGAATTCTGGGGAGGAGGAAGTTGATTCCTCCCACTCTTGCCCAGATCACCAAAGTAGCAGGATGTGAGCTGCCCCACTGAAAAAGGTACTGAGACACATGGCTAACATAGATCAGAAAAATGGGTTAATCAGAATGAGAGCATTAGCTAATAAGTAGCCTGACCTAATGGGCCAATCAGCTTTATAACTTACAGAGATATGTGCGTGATTTTTCTCTGAGACTAAATAGCTGGTGGACCAGGCAGGACAGAAACACAAACAAGCCAGCCCCACTCATGTTACATAATGGTACCCATGTGGATAGCTGCATCCACAGAAAGCCTGAGAAAGGTTGGGAAAGACTAGAGTAAAGCATTTTGGTTTTCAGCCATAGCAGGAAAAAAAGCTGCGTTGTTTTAAAATGCCGGCTTTCTGGGCCGTCCTGCCAGGGAAAACTCTGACTCTTTCAAGCAGGCAGTCCAGACTATGGAAACACTGTTGCAGCTTGCTTCCTGGTAAGAGCCTTAAAACGCCTTAAGAGCTTTTGACTGTTGTTTTCTCCATATTCCTTAGCAAACTAAAGACCCATGTGGTCAGAAAAAGAGAGATCTACAGTAAAGAGAGATTCAAAGAGTAAAAAAACCTCTAAATGGTTTACAGTGTGTTAAAAATATATGCAGTCTTGAAAAAAAAAGGTTTAAAGCCTTAAAATAAAAAAAAAAGAAAGAAAGAGAGTAATTGGGTGTGGTGGTATACACCTTTAATCCCAGCACTGGGGAGGCAGAGACAGATGGATCTCTGGGAGTTCAAGGATAGCCTGGTCTACAGAGGGAGTTCAGGACAAAGATATGCAGAGAACCTGTCTCAAAAAGCCAAAAATTAAAAGTAAAAATAAAAGAAATAGAGGTTAAAATAAAGCTGCATAAAGATGGAAAATATACAGAGAATCTCGATACTGTATGCTGTTATGCTCTCTTTAAATTGTTTAAATACTGAGGAAGGAGCAACAGCTGCTCAAAGATATTTGCTTATAAATGCTGCAGAATTAATCCAAGATAGGTATTTTGAAAATACCTTGGCTTCAAAATTGAAGTCAAAAGGTATGTTACTTTGGAGAAGAGATTTTACTTTTGTTTCCACAGAAAATGAGAGGCTCTGGATTTATTCAGAGTTAAGAAAAATCACCTTTGATCAAGGAAGGCCACCTGAGCAATCTCCGGTAGGAACAGATGGCCCAGATGTCTGAATTCTTCATCCAGAACAGGTTCTAGACTGCTACCTGAGATGATCAGGATTCACAGGACTTGATCATAACTCTAAATTATTTTTAGGTCCCCATAAGATTGTCAGTGCCCCCAACCAGCTGGAAGTAGCCTGGAATACTACGCCCACATCCCCAAAAATGGACGATGGATATTTTCCTTTTTTTTTTTTTAAGAGGGGGAAGTTTTGCGGGAGAATGTCTGCATTCTGTCAATCATGTTTTAAATAAAACGCTGATTGGCCAGGCAGAAGGTGTAGGTGGAAAAACCAGACAGGAAGTGGAAATGATGCAAGGAGAGCAGGAGAATTCTGGGGAAGAGGAAGTTGATTCCTCCCATTCCTGCCCAGATCACCGAAGCAGCAGGATGTGAGCTGCCCCACTGAAAAAGGTACTGAGCCACATGGCTAACATAGATCAGAAAAATGGGTTAATCAAGATGTGAGAGTTAGCCAGTAAGAAGCCTGACCTAACAGGCCAATCAGCATTATAACTTATAGAGATCTCATGTGTGATTTTTCTCTGGGACTAAACAGCTGGGGTACTGGGCGGGACAAAAACCCAAACAAGCCAGCCCTTCATGTTACAGAATGGCACCCACAGGCAAGGAGAGCATGAGAATTCTGGGGAGGAGGAAGTTGATTCCTCCCACTCTTGCCCAGATCACCAAAGTAGCAGGATGTGAGCTGCCCCACTGAAAAAGGTACTGAGACACATGGCTAACATAGATCAGAAAAATGGGTTAATCAGAATGAGAGCATTAGCTAATAAGTAGCCTGACCTAATGGGCCAATCAGCTTTATAACTTACAGAGATATGTGCGTGATTTTTCTCTGAGACTAAATAGCTGGTGGACCAGGCAGGACAGAAACACAAACAAGCCAGCCCCACTCATGTTACATAATGGTACCCATGTGGATAGCTGCATCCACAGAAAGCCTGAGAAAGGTTGGGAAAGACTAGAGTAAAGCATTTTGGTTTTCAGCCATAGCAGGAAAAAAAGCTGCGTTGTTTTAAAATGCCGGCTTTCTGGGCCGTCCTGCCAGGGAAAACTCTGACTCTTTCAAGCAGGCAGTCCAGACTATGGAAACACTGTTGCAGCTTGCTTCCTGGTAAGAGCCTTAAAACGCCTTAAGAGCTTTTGACTGTTGTTTTCTCCATATTCCTTAGCAAACTAAAGACCCATGTGGTCAGAAAAAGAGAGATCTACAGTAAAGAGAGATTCAAAGAGTAAAAAAACCTCTAAATGGTTTACAGTGTGTTAAAAATATATGCAGTCTTGAAAAAAAAAGGTTTAAAGCCTTAAAATAAAAAAAAAAGAAAGAAAGAGAGTAATTGGGTGTGGTGGTATACACCTTTAATCCCAGCACTGGGGAGGCAGAGACAGATGGATCTCTGGGAGTTCAAGGATAGCCTGGTCTACAGAGGGAGTTCAGGACAAAGATATGCAGAGAACCTGTCTCAAAAAGCCAAAAATTAAAAGTAAAAATAAAAGAAATAGAGGTTAAAATAAAGCTGCATAAAGATGGAAAATATACAGAGAATCTCGATACTGTATGCTGTTATGCTCTCTTTAAATTGTTTAAATACTGAGGAAGGAGCAACAGCTGCTCAAAGATATTTGCTTATAAATGCTGCAGAATTAATCCAAGATAGGTATTTTGAAAATACCTTGGCTTCAAAATTGAAGTCAAAAGGTATGTTACTTTGGAGAAGAGATTTTACTTTTGTTTCCACAGAAAATGAGAGGCTCTGGATTTATTCAGAGTTAAGAAAAATCACCTTTGATCAAGGAAGGCCACCTGAGCAATCTCCGGTAGGAACAGATGGCCCAGATGTCTGAATTCTTCATCCAGAACAGGTTCTAGACTGCTACCTGAGATGATCAGGATTCACAGGACTTGATCATAACTCTAAATTATTTTTAGGTCCCCATAAGATTGTCAGTGCCCCCAACCAGCTGGAAGTAGCCTGGAATACTACGCCCACATCCCCAAAAATGGACGATGGATATTTTCCTTTTTTTTTTTTTTTAAGAGGGGGAAGTTTTGCGGGAGAATGTCTGCATTCTGTCAATCATGTTTTAAATAAAACGCTGATTGGCCAGGCAGAAGGTGTAGGTGGAAAAACCAGACAGGAAGTGGAAATGATGCAAGGAGAGCAGGAGAATTCTGGGGAAGAGGAAGTTGATTCCTCCCATTCCTGCCCAGATCACCGAAGCAGCAGGATGTGAGCTGCCCCACTGAAAAAGGTACTGAGCCACATGGCTAACATAGATCAGAAAAATGGGTTAATCAAGATGTGAGAGTTAGCCAGTAAGAAGCCTGACCTAACAGGCCAATCAGCATTATAACTTATAGAGATCTCATGTGTGATTTTTCTCTGGGACTAAACAGCTGGGGTACTGGGCGGGACAAAAACCCAAACAAGCCAGCCCTGCATGTTACACCAAAAACTTTCTGTTTTAAATAATAGAAACTTCCTTTTCTTTGTTGCAGTGTTTGGACAATCTAAGATCATATAGTCATATTTAGTTCTGATTGTAATGAGGGCTCTATCACTGGCTTTCCAATGATTACCTTTGATCAGACTCATCCCTTACTGAATTTCATAGAATGACACTAATACTATCCTAAGAGATCAACCTCATGACCCTATCTAATCCTAGTTATTTCCTCCATGTTTCTGCTCTAATAACACCATGAGAATTAAGGTCTCAACACATGAATTTCAGGATGGGGAAGCACTGAATATGAAGGAAATGCTTTTTTTTTTGGTCATTAGGGATACATAAGATTGAAATTTAATGTGTGAAATTCTCAAAAAATAAATAAAAAAATGAGAGATGAAAAACATTATCTACCACTAAAATAGCTCTCACATGTACCCATTACTAACATTGTCTATTAGAATCTGAATATCCAATAACCACAGATAATTTCAAATTTAACATAATCAATCAAGCTCACAGAGACCATTATATGGAAAAATCATGTATGAAATGCCTTTATTTTATGACATTCAGTAAGCAAGCAGGTCAATTTATAAAAGAGACATATAAACTAATGGAAATATTGAATTTTATTTGGAAGGCTTAAACACCCTTTATAAAAGCAGCAAGCTATAATAGTCCCTCAAAGATGGGATTTCTAACATGAGACATTGTAGAACCAGAGTCCATTGGGCAATGAAATAGGTCACCATGTCGACACAGAAAATAATATGGTTACTATCACTCTATCTATCTATCTATCTATCTATCTATCTATCTATCTATCTATCTATCTATCTATCTATCTTTTCATGGTTTCTCAAGATAGGGTTTCTCTGCGTATTCCTGTTGTCCTGAAGCTAGCTTTGTAAACTAGACTGGCCTTGAACTCACTAAGATATACCTGCCTCTGTCTCCACATTGATGGAATTAAAGGCATCTGCAACCACTGCCCAGCAACTATCACCTTTCTTAGAGCAGTAGTCTATTTGATTTTATGAAATATAACATTCTAATTATATTTCAATTAATAATGGAATAATCATATATGTTACTATTCAAATGTTATTGAGAATTCTGTTTATATTTCTTTTGATGTACTTTAAAACATAATATTACAGATACTTTGGCCTTGTGTAACTTACTGAAAAAAAGGCAGAAAAAAGGTATGATGCAATTATATTCAAATTTTTATCTGCAACCTAATTTTTAAAGCGTGGAGTTTTGAATTATCCACCCATGTTCCTTAGGACAAGCTCAGGGAGTTCAGGGGACTTGTACAACATAAGCTTCAAGTGCAAAGAAGCAGACAGGTGTCAGGACAGCAGGAAAAGAGCATTTCTATGAGAAATTCTGAAAGATAAAATAAGTGCTAACATTTAGAGCAGTGGTCCTCAACCTGGGGCACGTGACTCTTTCGGGGTCAACAAAGAGAACTGGAAAGCACAGATGTTTACATTACAATTTACAACAACAACAAAATTACAGTTATGATGTAAAAACAAAAATAATTTCATAGCTGGCAGTGACAAAGACATAAGAAACTATATTAAAGAGTCACAGCATTAGGAAGGTTGAGATCCACTGTTTTGGACGTTGAGAGAGTTCTCGTCTACTAAGTCCTTCTTGTTCATAAAGACATGGAGTACAAAAAAGACACATCTCTATCACACCTGCTGAACGAATCAAAGCAAACACAACAAAATGAAAGTAAAAAACACCTGCTTCCATTTGAAACATCAAAAAAGAGCAAAGCCTCTGAGAATTCTTGGTTGTTTACAAACTCAACATTCTAATGTTTTCTTCAAAAGCTTATTCTGGGAAGTAAATGAAGCAATCTTTTTGGAAAGTAATAGGATTTTTTTTTTCTCATGAGATTTCCCCATAGAGAGGTGCCCACTTCCTTAAATCAACCAGCCATGTAGAATGATACCTAGAGTCCCAACTGCTTGAGGCAAATAAATTGTAAATGAAGGTGATATTTGAGTCTGAAAAAAATATCATCTTTGAGGTCAAGAACCTCCTTTTTGTGAACTCTGTAAGATGTCACACAGAAACAAGAGTCCAGGGTTGGGAGCTTGACCACACTCCACTTTGGCATGTAAACTGAACGTTCCTAATCCAGGACCCAGCACATCACTGGAAGGGTTTTCTTCTTTGTTTCTCTTTTTCCTTTTCTTTCCTTCTAATGGCCTGAGTTCTGTTTCCACTTCAGGACAGCCAGGAGCCAGAAATCCTGGAAGGAGAAGTTAGCATTCTTATTGAGCACAAACCTGATGCTAAGCTGGTATTTTGTATTGATTTTTCCTGAAGCCTGTAATCTTGAAAGCTTGTAACAGAGGATGAGGTAAATATCATTTTATTTGCTCAAATAGGTTTAGATTAGATTGAGATGAAAAAGTAGGGACAGACAAAATTAGAACTGAAAGCACCAATTACGGATTATTGTTTCCAGGGGTAACTACAATAGGTTATTTCGCTGATAAAAAAAAAAATAAAAGCGTATGGAAACAATGAACTGATGACTTTTCTTTAGATTTTAGAGATAAAAGAGTAAGAGGAAAATACGAAATTTTAAGTTATTTTTAAATATAAAGTAATCAATATTTCAAATCAAAGCAAAGCCAATATACTTTCAAAGAGGAGTGCTTTACAGTATAGAGTATGAGTCACCAATGCACATTTCCATATGTAAATATATTGTGTAAAATTCTTGTTTGCGCTCAAAAATATCAGAAGAGTAAATTCTAAGACAACAGAATGAGTTGAAAAGTTAATTCTCTCAATCACGTGATTTCAGAAAGAAAATGTACACAAGGCCATTCAAATGTTGCTGACAGTTAAGCATGAAATTTAAAAGGTGTAACCGTGTCTCATCTTGAAGTCGGTTTTATTTCTTCATCTTCTGGGCCCTTCAAACACAGAAGCTGTTATTCCATCTTTAGATCAGTAACTTTGAATTGTTCTACCTGTCATTCTTTAGTGACTAGCCTGGCTAGATGTCATACGGTGATTGTTTGCACCTTCATTCTTTCACATTAAATGGCAATCATTTGGTTCTTTTGATTTGTTTCTTTCATTTAGCCCTGAAGTTTTTACATTGGGATCTCATTAAAGCTGAACTAGTGTACTGCTGTCAAAAAAACTAATGGAAAAAAGTTTAAAAGTGAAATGTGTCCCCTATATTGTCACTCCTGGAGAAGCTGTATCTATCAAGATTTCACAAGTATAGCACTTTGATTTATGTTTTATTGAGTCTGCCTGTCTTTTGCCGTCTCCCTTCCTTTTCATCTATAAAATGAGTAAAAAATTCAAAGAAACCAGGTTGTTTGTATAAAAGGAAAAGGAATGTTTAGAAATATTTATCTTACCTCAGATTGTGTGTTTATGTGCCTGTGCAGCCAGAGAAGAGCAAAGCAGCAAGGATACATAGTTTGACGTGAACAGTGATACTGTTCTAGCAAGACACGATGCAGCTAAAGATACTTCAAACAATGAATGAGTCCAAATGAATCTCTCCTTGGCTTTATTGTACAAACGGCTGTAGAAAGCTGTTATTTCTTCCATAATGAAAAAAATAATTTTGTCATAAAGCAAACAACTTACGGGCAGGTTAAGGATATTAGTTGTGACTAAAATGGGAATTAATAAGCATGAGAGTTATTAAATTGCATATGATTTATTTATGCATAAGTATGTCCTATTCTGTTCAGAGAAAAAAAATCATCTGGGTAATATTCCTATAATCTAGGCACCGCAGACAATGACAAATATATCCATTCAGCAGGAATCTCTTTTCCTCATGTGCTGCTGTTCTGAAAGATAAGTGAAATGGATTGTGTGCAGGCTGATCCTTTTCTGAATCCAGAAAATGAGATAAGTGCCTTCAGAATGTGGGAAAATTAATCCCAATGAAATTATGACCCCCCCCGATCAAAGATCTATCCAGAAACGGATAGAAATGGCAGAGGTGGTGGCTGCCATTTAAAGCCACCTTTTTGACTCTGATGTGCTTGTTCATGGATACTATACCATGTTTTACTCCTAATTTCTATAACCACAAATGAGATATTCAATATATATTAATTGAATCCAAAGATTAAAAATAGAGTATTTGTGATTCGTAACATAGAAATGTTTTATTTCCAAATATATCAATAGGATTTTAGGCGTGGCAACTTTATACATTATGGACACCCTTAAGCCCTTATGTTTTAATCATGTATTTGCAAAAAAATTTCATGACGTATGCGTGAAAGAAAAGTGAGTTCATTTTCTGGTTAAACAAAGTATTTAAAATATATACTTCCCTTTACTTGTCTTACATATTTTCTTGTTTAACTATTTTGTAATAATTAATATAGAAATCCTTATATTTCATAAAATAAATGATTAATATGAACCAAAACACTGACAAGAAAAAAATTTAAAATATGACCAGTAAATAATCCCCAAATAATGTTAATTACTTCAATTTATACAGTATACCATGCTGCTAAAAGTACACCTGAGTTATTTATAGATGTATACCCACCCACCCATGTATATACAGGCACATACCTACGCACAGATCATACATGCAAGTATATCATGTTTTAATAAATATTGAACATGAACTATCAAAATCCTACATTTAACATGAGGTACTGAGAAACTCAGTGCTCTCATCCCAGTCACCCTGCTTTCTAATGCGGAGACAAGCCAGGCCTGCTCGAGCTAAAAGTGCATGTGCAGAACACAGTTACATGTACTACTCCATTTGATTGTGATGTTTAAAAGTCTCATTTAAATATCAAAACTACCTAGCGAAGTCTGCCATTTTTGCTCCTTTTGCTCAGTGACACTGACTGTTTTTCAACCTGTTCCAGAGTTGGGCCTGCGGTCGGTAGTTTCAACACTAGACTTGAGAACTTGAGCCCCCATCCCATGTGGGGTCTCTCCACTAGGTTATGCTGTGGCTCCTCTGGAAAGGAAGCTAGACCACCTGGCACAGTCCAAGGGAAGATGCTTCTGTTTTCAGGGCAGCTCTCACTGAAAAACGCTGTCCCCACCCTTAGTCAACATTGCCACCACTACACTGCTTGGATGAAATTTGGTTTAAATTGAGCATGCTGTGCTATACACTTTGGAAAACCGGAGAAAATAAATTTTTATTTGAATTAAGAAAGTGCTTTGCTGTCATGGGAGGCTGTTTGACTTTGAAAAGCTCTGCAGGTGCCTGTGCTGTTCGCTGTATATTAAACAATAAAAATACAGTAACAAAATCAGCAGGCAAATAATATAAACAGAGCTGGTGAACAGTGTGCCAATTTACCCAAGCAAGGCTCTCAGTGTATTGTGGTGTCTGTCTGGACCGTCCTGTTGTTTCCAACAGTTTGTTTCTTCCAGTCCAACATACGTGAGTGTGTGTGAACTGCAGCTCTGGGTGTGGACCAGTCGGGAAAAACCAAGAACTTAGACTCCTTGGGTCCTGGGATAAAACTGCAACTTAGAGAAAAAACTTAGGAAGGTAAACTGAAAAAGAAATTTGTTTTATTAAGAACATAAAACTTTATGTTTAAATTCAGGGTAATTTTTTGGTTCTTGCTTTGACAAGTCTCAGAACCCACTTTAACTTTTGTATAATAAACTCTCTTAAAATTTTTTATAAACTTTTCCAATTTGTAAAATTAAAATGTGTCCATTGACCAATGGTTTTAATAGTATGTGAAGCAAAACTTCCAATAAAAAATAAATAAAAATCTTTCAATACAGCAATGCAGTGCCCATGTCAAGTAAAATAACAATCAACTGGAAATGGCTGGATCAAACATGAAAAAGTATTGCATGAAGTTATAGTCTAAGTTATTGCACTCTGAAGATGTGAACAGGAACAAAAAGGGTAATTCCTTTCAACATTACATAAACATATTCGATGAGGAGAGAGCATACTGTGACCATTGGCTAGGTTGTGCCTCTGACAGGATCCATTTCTGTGTCCTTTGAAAGGCAATGGATTAATAAGTCCCTTTGTTGAGTAGACCTCCTTTGCACAGAATTGCAGTCAACCCACCAGCTTTTGCTAAGAGCTGAAAAATACAGGGCTAGGGAGCTAGCTCAGGTCTGAAGAGTGCTTGTGGTGGAAGCCTAATGTGCAAGCCTAATGCACGAAAGAATCCCACACCAGTTTGGATTCAAAGGGTTATTTATTTGAGGGGAAAAACTTACAGAACACCATCCTACATGACAGCCAGGAAAGGAGTCTAGTTGAAGAAGCAAGAGAGCAAGCAGAGGGCTGCTGCTGCTTCTTAAAGAGAAAGAGACCACGCCTCAGTGGGCAGGTATCTCAGTGGCTATTGGCTGAAGGAGCGGAAGGCACTCGCACAGCACCTCCCCCTGTAGCAAGCTACTGATCCAACTTTGGTATTTTTACAGAAGAAAGTAACTTGTTATTCTTGTGAACAGTTCACTTTTTCACAAACTTCCAGTTTGGGAGTGAAGAGATAACTGGCCTGGGAAGTGAGTATGGCGCTGTTGCAGAAGGTCAGAGTTCTGTTTGCCAAAACTCTGTCAGCATCTAACAACATCTGTAGCTCCAGTTCCAGAGAAATCAAAAGCTATTCAAGCCCTGCCTCCAATTGCACAAATCCTCCAAACCCACCACATACACAGGATTTAAAGTCATAAAGGAATAAAAGCAATGACAGCAATGGACTCATTGTTATATGATATAGGAAGTCTCGTTTTGTAGCAAACGTAGAGTGGGCATGAGGAAGCTGGAAGGATTTTTGCTCAGTCATAAGCATGTGTGTAAGTATTGTGAGAAATTATGTATGCTCACACTTAACTTGAATACCATGTTCATCTTAAAAATTACACATATAAGAAAATACTTGGTTTTAAGTAATTTACAGGGTTTTTTTTAAGCAAGATATGAAGAGTAAGTCAAGATAGCAAAGATAATTTGTGTAGCTTGATTAATTGAGTGGTAAATTGTAAAGTTTGAGAAATGAAGACAAAAGACATTGATATTTGAAATATTTTGGAAAACCAAGTGTGATGGTGAATATATATATATATAATCTGTGCCCTGGTGTGGCAGAGATAGGAATGCTGTTTATCTGAGGCAAGCTGCATAGGGAATTCAAGTCCAGTCTGAGAAACAAAGAAACTCTGCTTCATAACAAAACAAAACAAGAAATTCCTGGTAGGTGAATGCTATCTTGCTTACAGTTTTATTGCTGTGACAAGACACCATGATCAAATAAATTTAATAAGGAACCATTTATTTGGGGCTTTTAGTTTTAGGGAGTTAGAGTTTGTGACCATTATGGCAGGGAAAATGGTCGAAAGGCAGATATGGCTTCAAAGTGTGATTAAGAGTTTATGTCTTGATCCACAGCGTGAGAAGGATAATGAGACATGGAAATTACAGGGATTTGAAACCCCAGAGCCTGCCCCCAGTGATATACCTCCTCAAACAAGACTACACCTAATCTTGCCAAATAATTCTACCAACTGGGGACCAAGTATTTAAATATATGTGTCTATGGAGGCCTTTCTCATTGAAATCTTCACATAGTATGACAAAAATAGAAGAGGAGGAGAAGAAGGAAGGAAGGAAGGAAAGAAGGAAGGAAGGAAAGAAAGAAAGAAAGAAAGAAAGAAAGAAAGAAAGAAAGAAAGAAAGGTCAAGAAAAATATTCCCCCAAATATTTATCACTGTTTATAAAAACCAGTAGAAATGATTTTCAAAAATATGTAATGATCCTTGTAATTCCTTCTCCCTCCAGCTATATTTGACCAAAATTAATTAAATGTCTATTTCTAATTCTTTGTTCCTGAATACTTACATACTAATATAGTCAAGATATAGACAATAAGGATCTCTAACTGGTTTTAAGGAGTTTTTACCAACTGAGGTGTTGCAAAAACAGTACTGGTAATGAAATCTGACAATTCATTCCTTACAAAACATCTCATTTAGATCCTCAGCTTCTCAGGGTAACCTTCTGTTGTTATCCTGTGTCTTAGGGTTTGTTTCTTTTTTTTGCTTTGAAGAGACATCATGACCATGGCAACTCTTACAAAGAAAGTATTTATCTGGGGTGACTCACAGTTTTATACATTCAGTTTTTACAATCATGACAGGGAGCATGACAATATGCAGATGTGGTACTGGCTATGTCTTGCAGGCAACAGGAAGTTGACTGGCTATTTCACTGAGGCAAAATGAGCAAAAGAGACCACAAAACCTGCCCCACAGTGACACACTTCCTGCAACAAGGCCACACCTCCAAATAGCTCCACTCCCTTTGGAGGCCATTTTCTTACAAACCACCAAATCCAGTATTGATCCACTGACCTCCTTTTTCCCAATGACAATTGCAAACCTTCATTCCTCCTCTCAGGGTTCTTCAGATAAGGTCCCATGGCTCCAGACATTGCAGGCTACTGCTACGGCTAGTGGTTACCCTCTAGAATGTGATGATACAATCCCATCTCCTAATGATTAAGTTATCATTACACACAGATCAGTGTTTCTCTCAATAATCACCTGTGAAACTTCCTTTTTATTTTTTTCTTTTATTAAAAATAGATGGTTTTTGTACAATGTATCCTGCTAATGCTTTCTGCTTTTCCCTCCTGCTAGTTCCTCTCCAACTTCTCACCTCCCCACCCATTTGGATCCATCCCCTTTCTCTCTCTCATTTTAAAACAAAGAGGCTTCTAAAGGATATTAAGTGGAAAGAAATGGAGACAAAACAAAAAACAGACACATCTGGATAGAACAAAACAAACAAAACAAAAGAACCCAAGAAAGAGACATGAAGCAGATACAAACACAGAGACTCACTCTTACAAACACTCAGGAATCCAATAAAAACACATTCCTGGAACTCATACACAAAGTACCAATATGGTTATAAAAGAGAGAAAAAAATAATAATAAAACATAAGATAAATTTTAAAAGGCAAGAAAAGAAAAAGTTCCTGGATCTCCAAAGGGACCCCTTAGGCTAACAACTCAATGAGGTATCACCCATTCCTGCTACTAAAAGTTTCTTTGGTGACAACAGATAGCCAGTAAGGGTCTGCTCCCCCGTTGTCTGGTGACGTATTTTAGATTACCTTCATATATTTATATATTTTGAAAGCTTCTACTGCATTAAATTTCCATCTTACACCTCAAACGCACCATAAGTTTAGTTGTGATTCCCCATATTCTTTTTCTTCCCCCTCCGCACATGATCACCCCGTGCCAGTTCCCACCTATTCACCCATAATTATATAGTCTATTTCCATGTATCTGTTCTCATTAGAGCTTTTTATATACCTAACCTATTTAGTTCTATGGCTTATAGCTTAATATCAATGACTTAATAGCTATTATCCACATGCAAGCAGACATATGCTATATTTTTTCTGTGTATGGGTTACCTCACTCAGTATTATTTTTTTCTAGTGCCATTCATTTACCTCTGAATCTCATGATTTCATTTTTAATGGCTGAGTAATAATTCTTTTTGTAGATCCACATGTTTTATTTACCATTTTATCTCATTAGCATCATTTAGTGTGTCTCTAGTTTCCAGCTTTTGTGAATAAAGCAGTGATGAGAATTGTCTGACAAGCATCTCTATGGTAAGATGAAGCATCCGAGCTCACCAAGGCCAGCTGGACTGGGACTGAACGAGCATGTGATCAAACTGGATTCTCTGAATGTGGCTGACATGGGGGCTGACTGAGCCCCCAAGGTCCAAATGAAGACTGAGAAGCCATTGACAATGGCACTGGGTCTTGCTTCGTCTGCATGAACTGGCTTTTTGGGATCCTGGCCTGTTTGGATGCTCACCTTCCTGGACCTGGAGGGAGGGGGGAGGAACTTGGATTTCCCACAGGTCATGAAACCCTGACTGCTCTTGGGAATGGTGAGGGAGGAGGAGAGGGAGTGGGGTGAGCGGGAGGGTATTGGGAGGAGGGGAGGAAGTGGAAAGAGTGTTTTCGGATACTTGAATAAACAAGTCTAACGGAAAAAAAAAGATGAAGCATCCCTTGAGTACATGGCTAAGCATTGTAGAGCTGAACCTTTACATAGATCAATTCCCATCTTACTAATGAAAAATCACACAGATTTCCACAATAGTTGTGTGAATTTGTAAACCCATCAGTAATGGATGAGTGTTCCTCTTACTCCATATCCTTGCTACTAAGGGTTGTCATCTGTTTTATTGATTTTAGATTCTGACAGATGTAAGCTGAAATCTCAAAATAATTTTGATTTGTATTTCCCTGATGACTAGAAATTTTGAGCATTTCTTCAAGTGTTCCTTAGTCTTTTGAGTTCTCCCTTTTGAGAATTCTCACTTTAGTTCTTGTCTTAGGTTTTCCAACTAATTACTGCAACAAAACATAACGACTGAAAATAAGGTTGGGGAGGAGAGGGTTTATTTGGCTGACACTTCCATATTCCTGTTCATCATTAAAGGATGTCAGGACAGGAGTTCAAACTGAGAAGGAACCCGGAGGCAGGAGCTGATACTGCTTACTGGTTTGTACATAATGGCTTGCTTGATCAACCTGTTCTCTTATAGAGCCTTGGACCACCAGCCTAGGGACAACACAACCCACAATGGACTGAGCCCTCCTCTATCAATCACTAATTAAGAAAATATCTCATAGTTGGATCTTATGGAGGAATGTTCTAAACTGAAGTTCCCTCTTTTCAGATAATTCTAGCTTGTGTCATGTTGACATAAAACTAGCTAGCAGAGATCTGCATCCCAATTTTAATCTACGCTATTTGTTTTCTTGACATCTAGGGATTTTTATTGTTCTATTCTTTATAAGTTCTGTATTTTAGCCCTATGTTGGATTTGGAGTTCATAAAAATGTTTTCTCATTTTGTGGGCTCTTGCTTATCAGTGACAATGTCATTTGCCTTGTGGAAGCTTCTCAGTTTCATGAGATCTGACATATTAATGGTTGGTCTTGGTGCCCTTGCTAATGATCTTCTGTTCAGAATGTCTTTTTCTGTGCTAATTAGTTCAATGCTATTGCCCACTTTCTCTTCTATCAGATTCAGTGTTTCTGGTTTTATGTTTTGATCTACTTGCACTTGAGTCCAGTGCAGGGTGTTAAGTAGATAATCTTTTTACATCCTTCTATATACAGACATCCAACCTGACCAGCAGCATTTGCTGAAGATACTTTCATTTTTCCATTTTATATTTCAAGTTTTTTCTAGAAAAAAAAAATCAGGTAACCAAAGTGTGTGTATTTACATCTGGGTCTTCAGTTTGATTCCATTGATCAACATGTCTTCTTTGAACCAGTACCAATTTTTCTTTCAATTTGCTTATATGGTGGATTATATTTTATTACTATAGTTCTAGTTAAACTTAACATGAGGCATGGTGAGTCATCCAGCAGTTCTAGATAACCTAGGTGTATTTGTATTTCCATATGAAGCTGTCAATTGTTGTTTCAATGTCTGTGAAGAATTGTGCTAATTTTGATGATGATTGTGTTAAATATGTAGATTGACTTTGATAGAATGTTTATTTTATTATATTAATCCTAATGATCTATGAGAACAGGGTAGTTATCTATTTTCTGATATCTTCTTTAATTTATTTCTTTAATGTCTCTAAAATATCAAACAACTCTTTCCCCTGCTTGGTTAGAATTACCCGAAGATATTTTATATTATTTGAGGCTATTGTGAAAGGTGCTGTTTCCCTGATTTCTAACTCAGTCTATTTGCCATCTGTATATAGGAGGCTACTGTTTTTTTTTTTTAGTTAAATATGTATCCTATTACTTTTAAAAAAGTGCTAATTAGATGTAGGAGTTTACTATTTGATTTTTTATGGACAGTTATGGCTATTATCTTTTCATCAGAAAATAAAGATACTTTGACTTCTTTCTTTGTAATTTGTATCCTTCTTATCTCCCTCGGTTTTCTTATTGTTCCAGCGAAGACTTCAATTACCATATTGAATAATTATGGAAAAACTGGATGACCTTGTCTTGTTCCTGATTGTGATGTAATTGCTTTGAGTTTCTCTCCATTTATTATAGGCTTGCTGTAAACTGCCTTTACTATGTTGAGATATGTCCAATATTTTCATAATATCGCAAAGATTTTATTAGCAAGTGATAATAAATTTTGTCAAAAGCTTTTTAAGCATCTTATAAGATGTTCATGTTTTTTTTCTTTCAATTTGCTTATATGGTGGATTATATAGACAGATTCATATGTTAAACTATCCCTGAATCTCTGGGATGAAGCCTACTTGACTATAGTAGATGATCTATTTTATTCTGTTTTCAAGTATCTTATTGAGCAGTTTTACACCCATGTTCATAAAGGAAATTGTTATGAAATTCTCCTTTTTGTTGAATCTTTCTGTGGTATGGGTTTCAGGGTGAATGTGACCTAATAAAATGAATTTGTCAATGTTTCTTCCTTTTCTATTTTTGAAATGATTTGAGGAGGATTGGCAAGTCTGGCAGGATGCTACTCTAAAACCATGTGGCTAAGGGCTGGAGAGATGGCTTAGGGATTAAGAGCATTGCCTGTTCTTCCAAAAGTCCTGAGTTCAGTTCTCAGCAACCAAACGGTGGCTCACAACCATCTTAGTGGGGTCTGGTGCCCTGTTCTGTCCTATAGGCATACACACAGACAGAATATTGTATACAGAATAAATAAATAAATAAATAAATAAATAAATAAATAAATTTTAAAAAAGAAAATAAAACGTTGCTCAGAGCACCATTGTTTTCTAGACATTCATTTTTTCTTTTTTTCACTTGGGTATATAGGTCTGAGGTTGTTCTGGGTGTAGAATTCAAAGAAAACTATATCAGAATTGTTCTGAAATATTGGATCATCTGGACCATCCAAGAATTTTTCAAGGGGTCTTTCTTAATTGAACCTGAATTTTCTTTTTTTAAATAGTTTTTATTGAGCTATATAATTTTCTCCACTCCCTTCCTTTCCCCCTCCACTTCTACCCTCTCCCATGATCCCCACGCTCCCAATTTATTCAGAAGATCTTATATTTTTCTACTTCCCATGTAGATTAGATCCATGTATGTCTCTCTTAGAGTCTCATTTGTTGTCTAGGTTCTCTGGGGTTATGGCTTGTAGGCTGTCTTTTCTTTGCTTTATGTCTAAAAGCCACTTATGAGTGAGTAGATATGATATTTGTCTTTCTGGATATGGGTTACCTCACTCAATATAAAGTTTTTTAGATCCATCCATGTGCCTGCTAATTTCAAGATGTCATTATTTTTTTCAGCTATGTAGTACTGCATTATAAAAATAAACAACATTTTTCTTAACCATTCTTTGTTTGAGGGGCATTTAGATTATATCCAGTTTCTGGCTATGGCAATAATCTGCTATGAACACAGTTAAGCACACGTCCCTGTGTTATGATTGATTAGGAGTCTTTCTCAATCAAACCTGAATTTTCTTAACCCAGAATGAATTCATAGCCTCCCACTTCCTGTGAAAACAAAAACAAAGTCTCTTCCCCAAAGTAACATATCTTTTGACTTACATTTTGAAGTCAAAGCATTTTCAAAATATATAGGTTTGATTAATTAACAGCACTTATAATCAAATGTCTTTTAGCAATGTTGCATCTTCCTTACCCATCAAACAATTCAAAGACAACAAAATAACATACAGTATCCAAGCTCTCTGTGTATTGTACCCTTTATGTGTCTTTTTTTCTTGTTCTATTTTTTTTATTTTTATTTTTTAATTTTCAGGGTTTTTTTGAAACAGTGTTTTTCTGTGTATCTTTGGCTGTTCTGGAACTCACTCTGTAAGTGATGCTAGTCTTGAACTCATAGAGATCTTCCTGCTTCTGCCTCACAAGTGCTTGGATTAAAGGTGTGAGCCACTATGCCTGGACTTTGAACTCATTGAGAGTTCCCAAGGGGTAGGGTGGTTTGATTTTAGTCATTTAATGGATTATGGATACTATATACATGATAATATAAAAGGGGGAGATTATTGAATCTACTTTGAAAAGAAAAAAGGAAGATATAGATGTGATAAGATAAAAAGTTAGAGAAGTGAATCTACTTTTAAAAAGAAACTACTAGTTTTAAATGTTTTTCATTAGATTGGACTTTTGTATATTTTTTACAAACTTTGTGTATTGATCCAAATATGAGATTAATTTCTTTAAAGCTTTCTGTACATACATTTTTAATCTTGTTAAAGATCTTGTACCTATACAGCACTTTTAACAATGTAATTGCAAATTTCTAGTCTTTGAATATTATTAGTACCAACTGTTGAGGATAATAAAGAAATATAAGCTAGTATAAAAAAACTTATACTCACATTAGGCATGTTTTCAAAGTCAAACAAAGAAATATTTTAGATAGACAGGTTATCATTCAAACACTTCAGATAACTACAGAATATGGCACTTAAGATGCTTTAATGACTTAGGTTCTTTTTTAATGACAATGAGACATGTCTGCCCCTGATAACACCAGTCAACTTCAGAGAAGATACTGGGCATTGAAAAAATTCCATAGAATTTACTTTCTTTGTGGCAAAAGTAAGCCTTTGTGGCAAAAGTAAGCTACTGGGCAAGAAAATGCCCTTGCCTGGACTGCTGACAGTATGCTGTTCTAATTGAACAAGAAGAACACTAAAGAAAGTGACTGCCAAACATTGTCAAGACAAAGAGGGACAGCCCTTCAGTATATACTGCTTCACAGAAAAGACTGTCGGATATGCAAGGCGTGTAGGCAGATCAATGCCCTAATATTGCAAAGGAACTTTAGGTGACTGTCCAGGGAGCCAGCTCTTTTTGTCATAACTCACATTTTTTTTACAGTTGTTTGCTTATACTTCCTGCTTACCCAGTTAATATCATTTCCTTCTTTGGACTCTGAAGGA
The DNA here is from genome assembly GCF_982192425.1 of Myodes glareolus. Taxonomy (NCBI): domain Eukaryota; kingdom Metazoa; phylum Chordata; class Mammalia; order Rodentia; family Cricetidae; genus Myodes; species Myodes glareolus. Next base: position 64,504,921 of record NC_142041.1, on the reverse strand, counting down.
GTTAAAGACTAGATAGTTTTAGTTTTTCTCATTTAAATGATGCAGAAAGCAAGTTATAATAGAAAGTAAATTAGGTGCAAGACTTTGAACTCACCAAGAAAGGACAGATATGGAGAATTTTCTCTAAATTTGTCAAATGCAAATGGAGGAAATACTGTGATGTATTTATTACCTGTATATATTATATATAGTTATTGTACTTATTGTATATAGTTTCTCATATATTAGTTATAGCTTTCTTTTTATTTTTTATTCTAGACAAAAAGGGTGAAGCAATGTAGTGACCTTTCATTTGTATTTTAATAACTAAAGCTTGCCTGAAGATCAGAGGGAAAAACAGCCCCACTAGTCAGTCCTACAGACCAGGGAGAAGTAACACATACCTTTAATACCTATAGTCTCAATAGTTGCCATAAAAATTGGGAGGTGCATGCTTTTGATTCAAGTGGTACATGCCTTTATGCCCAATCCTAGAGAGGATTATAAAATGAGAGGAGACATCTCTCAGTCTTAGTTTTATTCTGAGATTCTTGGAGGCATGATTCTCATTTCAGCCTGAGGTTAAGGTAAGAGCCAGTGACTGGTTGCTCTACGTTTGGATCTTTAGGTTGAACACCAATTTATGTCTCTGAATTTTTATTGCTTGTACTCACTACAGTATGCTCCTCACTAAATGGAACATAAATATCATACCCATACCTCCCAAGGTATAAGGGCCATTCAGAAGAGGGGAGATAGAAATGGTGTAAAAGACAAAGACAGTGTATAACTATAGGGAAACATTGTCTTTAGAACCAAGCAAGGCACCTTTTCATATGAACAACACTGCAAGCTCAAGTCAGAAGAAATCTAGGCATGGAGGTAGATGGCCATCACCAAATCTCAACCCTAGCCACAGAGTTATTGTAAATTAGACACTAATAGAAGAAAAATATTTTTCTAAGAGTGTGGCCCCTGGTAAGTTAACTATACTCTAGTGGAAAACCATGTATCAATGATCAAAACACATTGGTCATGATGGATTGAAAAAGGACGCAAAGTTGGGTGGATAGGGAAGTAGAGGTAGATCTTGGAAGAAGTGGGCTGAGATAAATATAATCAAAGCACATTTTATCAACCAAATAAATGCAGCACAGCATGATACAATAAAATTAGGCTCAAACCCTTATATCAAGGATGGAGGAGTTTTCTACATGACTCTGCAAATTCACAGATTATACTTCTTGACTCCAAGATGGGGGGTCTTTTGGTTTCTGGTCATGGCAATCTTTACACTTGTTTGATTTTCTAACCTAGTTTTGGCCTTTTATGTCCCTTTTTACATATTTCTACTCATCTAAATTTCAATGAATGTACATGTGATTTCTTCTTTCCCACAAATGAAAGAAAAGAAGAAAAAGAAAAAGAAGTTCTATGTTTCTTCTCACTTGTTGCTTGCCCTCTGTGTACCTCAGAGTTCCTGGTGTTCCATGGTAGACAAGCTTTCCTGTTCTGAAGAACTGGCTGATATGATTGTCTCCCTTAGTGACCCTGGGAGCTCGAGATTAACCTCTGTACCTGTTTAATACTGAACTGTCAGTGCTTGTTGGATAGAGCCAGAGGTACATATTTGGGAAATAAAGCAATGAACAATGAGTTATGATTTTTGTTGCATTCTTATTTTTATTTTCAGGCTTTCAAGTATGAATTTGTCTATTTAAAGTAAAAGTAAAATATGGGTAGAAATGAAAATTACTTGTTTTCCCAAGTGGTAAGCTAAATAAATCTGGAGAAAATATTCATAGCAGCCACAGGCTTGTTAACACTCTACTTCAGGATTAGGATAGAGCTCAATAGTAAGTGCTCATTGTACAGCAGGTACAGAGCCCTGTATTCAAGCCATACTTCCTCCCCTTCAAATAAAACTCCACTTTTCTATGAGACACACAAAAGTATTGTTCCCAGGTTTAAAGTAAAGAGTTTAAGGAAGGTATATTTTCTGGGAAAATCTAATTCTGTTTTGTAAAGAATACAAGAGTAGTGCTTCTGCATCAAAAAGAAACTAGAGGAAGACATTTTTCTGTCTAAATATGGACTATCTCATAGGTTTACAATTGATTTCACCACCTCAACTAGTAATGCCTAAGCAACATATATCTTTTGCTACCTTTTTTTTCTGTCAGAAGTATTTTAAAAACTTCCCTGTGATATTAGTAGTAATCTACATTGAATAATTAAATTAATATTGGACTGCTTATTTCTAAAATGTAACCAATTGATCATAGGATCAAATCTTGTGTAACAAAATAGCACCATCAAGTGGAAGCAAACTTGAATTTCTATGGTTATCTCATAGTAGTTCTACAGTTTTTGAAGCATAAAACTAAGTTATATTTATTTATTTATTCTCTGTGATAAAGCCCCACCTCTGAGATGTGTCTAGCTCAGAGCTTCTTCCTTTTAATGGGAAGGGCATCATCTTTAATCTCCTCCTGGAGTATGTCTCTCCTGTATTTATTATAACTTCTGATTTCAAAACTCACATCGCCCTTTTCCAGATTACTATAACAAATATTTTAGAATAATATTAATACCTTCCATTATATTTTAATAAATTTCCCAACAAAATAGCAGATGAAATGTCTGAAGAATGGTATACATGCCTAAGACACATACTAAGTGCTCAATAAAGCCTAACAATTTATTGGTTGAAACAGCACATTGAACTTTTTCTTCACATACTATTAGATCAAGTAAGTAAAAATAAATGCCACTAATATTTAGCATACTAAATCTGATTTTAAAACAATGAATAAGCTACAATGCTAACTATTTTCAACTGAGGTGAAGTAATGACAAAGATAAACAATAATATAAGAAGGGTCTCTAGAGCTATCAAAACATCCTTCTTCTTTTTAAAAAGAAGGACAGTATCTTATATATTAAGATAAAAAACAAGTAACAGGTGAAAAGATGCTTTAGGGTCAATATAAACAAGACTTTAGTACTAACGCGAAATTGACCTCCCACATGTAAACATTATTCTGGGTTCATTTTTACTCTTTTACATGCTGGGCAGTTCCAAAGTCACTTATGATCAATCACTTGCTACTTTACAATATTGGAGATGGTTGCAGACAGTATAGGATCCTTGTAACACACTGGCTAAGAGAGTCTCTTATTACGTATATCTCTGGGATACTTTTTAGAAACTCCAGGAGCTATTTGAGGGATCCAGTAAAGACTGGAACAGAATTAGAGTTACTTGTCAATTCTATTCAAAATTTATTTAAAATCATCCGTATTACTTACTATAAAAACAACTTTCAGCTGAGCTCAGTAAATAGGTAACTCTGGAAAACAAAAAATCCCACTGTGTAATCTGAATGCTCTTGAAAGTCAGAAATTGAGTGTCTACTCCCCTTTCACATTACTCCTTCAGCATCTAGGTACAGTTCTGAAGCCTATATGCTCAGTGCTCTTGTTCTAATATCAGACAAAATACCAAATGAATCTTCATGAATTAACCTCATCAAAAGCTGCCTCGTACACTTGGCTTAATGCAAAAAGGAGTTTGCATACTCCTGTTTACAGTGCAAGGCGATTGCTTTTTTTTCCTACAGCCCTAGTAAAAATCATGATTTAACTTCCTTTTTTTTCCTGTGACATTGTAAAACATAATGGCCCTTATAAAAAGCCTTAGAGATGCCTCTGGAAATATTAGCTCATCTATATGCCCTGGCCCATCTAATTAAATAGGAATTGTATGTCTTCAGTCTGAAACTCTCTTTGATTAAAGTTACTCTGGGAATAGGGCTGAGGAGATAATGAATTTCAGTTACTCTATCTGCAAAATAGCCCATGAATTGGACTTTTTAAAATTATTTTAAATTTAGAAAAAATAATTTAAAGAAGAGAATTTGAAATACTGTAATTTTCAAAATATTGACAAACTCAGTTTTAAAACTCCTGTTCATTAATGAAGACCGTGTTTTCTAAGACAATAAGACCTTTTGTGGTCTTGCAGATGCATTTCTGAAAATGATTTCTATTTAATGATACATTCCATAGCTCTTTTCCGTCCTAGTGACTGTCACTGCTTGTCAGTTCTTGTGTGGTGGTGTTGCCTGCGCTGTCAGATCAATTTTTAAAGATAGGGCAAAGTCACAGGAAAATTCAGTAGTGTAGAAAACCCATTAATGTTGAAGGGTCTATGTCTGTTATATTCTCCAATGAAGCAAATCTAGCAGGGATTATAATAATGATAAAGCCAAATGTGCAAATAGTCAAGGCGAGCATCATCAATAACCTCTTCTGTCTCTTGGTGAATGATTAGACTGCACAAACGAGCAAATATCTCTTCAGCTTTAGAAATCAGCATTGCAGAAATGTAGGAGAGAAAGAAATCAACACAAGTTAACAGGTCAGAGTCCTATATGAACTTTTCATTCTCAATGAGCATCTCCTTTCCTAGTCGTCAGGTGTCTTACAAGCACCATCCCTACTTCTTCCTATCAGTTATACACAATGTACACTTACTGAATAATTGGATTCTATTTTCACTTCTAACTTTTAATATGCTTGGTCTTAATTTAAATGAAAATTTGTACAAAATCAAGACTTTGATGTGGCTTTTCTTATGAAAAGCATGCCATATAAATTTTGCAATACAAACAATTACAAATTAAACGAAAATTTCTCATACCTAAGTCCTGAAATGTTAACTTTACTTATAAACAAGTTTGGAAAAAGCAGTGTATAATTCAATACATTTCTGTAGAGAAGTAAGTCTTCTATATCAATGCAGAGAGGAAGATGCCCAAACTGGTTCGCAATGTTCCATCCTGTGTAGAAGGTCTAGTAAACGTGGTGAAATAAAGCACTAGGCATGGAGTTATCTTTCTCTTTCTCTCACACACTTTTTCTTTTTACCCTTTTATTAAAAATAGACTAATTTCTCATATCATATTCCAGATAACATTTTTTCCTCCCTATATTCCTCACAGTTCCTCCCATTTCCCTAAACATTCAGATCTACGTCCTTTCTGTTGACCATTAGAAAAGAACAGGCTTCTGAGAGGTCACAACCAAATATGATAAAATGAATATTAAGAAGAAAAAGCAAACAGTCATAACATCAAGACTGGACACAACAACACATCAGAAGAAAAAAACCCAAGAACAGGTACAAGAGTCAGAAATCTATTCACTCAAACTCAGGAGTTGTAAACTGAGTGTGAACACTAAACTGGAATCTATAATACATATTCAGAACACCTGGTGTAGACCTAGGTTGATCCAGAAAATCTTTTTCTCCTGGTGTCCTCCATCTCCTCTTGTTCTTAGAATCTTCCCATCTTCTCTTCCATGGAATTCCCTGAGCTCTGAAGGGAGAGATTTGATGGAGACATCCCATTTAGAATAACTCTTCTTAATGTCTGCCTGTGGGTCACTGCCTTTTTATCCATTGGGGGGAAATGTTTAACTTAGTTCTGGGCATCTTATCCCAGTGCCATTTCTCTGGCTACTTTGTTTCACATTCTAGAACTTGCTTTTATGCTACATACAGGTGACAACCATCCATTAAAACAGAACAGCAACAATGCTAAATTTCATAACAACAAATGTGTAATTTATAGAATATACAGCACAGACACACGTAGAAAGACAATATATATGATAAAGACAATAATCTCAATTCATAAGTTAAATAAAAAGTATATGTTCTGTATTGTGATAGTCCAAGGTTGAAGACACAATGTATTTATAATAAGATAGAATCTTGTTGTGTGTAGTAGAATTATGAAGTTATTGTTGCATATCTACCATCAAGTTAAGGGTCACAAGGTTGAAATTAGCAATGGGATGGGCAGAACTTCAGTGCAGGGTCAAGGTGGCAGGCAAAGGAAAGATCTTGTCTATTCCGGGGTTGATGGTTGATGTAAGTCTGAGTGAATATGTCTAGTCTGAGTGAGTATGACTAGTTGTAGTTGAGGTATGGTGTTCAGGAAGTGAGGAATTAAAAAAATGAACCGTGTCAAAGAAAATGAGACTCCAGAGAGCAGACAGTAGGCAGAGTGTCAGGATATGACTAATCGCCCATTGGCTGGAGATTGCTTATCAGGAGCCTGTTATGCTAATGAGTGTCCCTTGTCACTGACAGTCTGCTATCTTGATTTAGAAACTGTTTGTTCTACTCTGCAGACATATTACTCTATCAATTATTTCTCAGATCATTCCTTAACTTACCTTTAAATGGAGTAGAACTCTTTTAAACCACAGTTTCCAAATGAAAAAAAATGGAAGGAAGAAAGGAAGAAAGAAAGGAAGGAAGGAAGGAAGGAAGGAAGGAAGGAAGGAAGGAAGGAAGAAAGACAGCAAATAACAAGATACATGTAGTTTACAATTTTAATAACGATAGTTTTTTTTTCCAAAAAATGAACATGTGTTGCAAAAATCATAATGAGCAACAATGTTTCACTTTGTTAGTCTTGGAGAAGGGAATATTGGTTGATTTACTCTGGAGTTAGCGCCATTGTTTAATAGTAATGAAAGAAATAGCAAAATCATACATAGTCAGAATAGTATTATGTAGTTTGCAGAACAATTTACAACGCTTTTCCCTCTAATGACTATCAGTTCAATAATAATTGTTTCATTTCTATAACAATATATGGTATATACATTATCTACCAAGGAAGCATTGTTCTATGAATTGAATTAAAACAATGAACCAGAGGTAAAAGTCTTGTCTTCATGAAATTTATACATGGCAACATCTTTTAAAGTACTGACATTGATAGTCATAACTTTATATTAACACAGCAATGAGGGCCACCTAGAAATAAATTTGCTCAATGATAGTTTAAAATACTGAACCAATTCAAATTACAATCGATAGAAAAAATGAAAACTACCCTTAGAATGTATTTGAATCTGACACCTAAAAGAACAATAAGATAAAACATAGAGGATGGTGTAGAGACAGGATATCCCATTGGTCTCGGCATTCGGAGAGGAAAACACTAGTGGTTGGCCATTCTGTCTCTCTGACCTTTCAGCCTTTACCCACTAATATCTGACTCCATGTTTTTATTTAATAAGACTAATTAGGATTGTGCTACATCTGGCAACGCAATGTGGGGCTGAAATTTATACTTCAAGTCTGAAAAAAGCTTTAAAAAGGATTTTAAACACACAAAAACAGAGCCAAACTCCATTTCCTTGGGAGAGTACTGTTTGCTAGCAGCACGCCGAAGCAATGCTTCTTTAGGAGATGGCTTCTTGACTTAGAGTTAGTGGTGCTGTAGGAATTCTTACCTCCAGTAGCTTTAAAGTTACTTGCCCACTTGGGAGTGGCCTCTTATACTATTTATGCCTTATGTCGATGTACCACTCTGTTTTCTGGTTGAGGGATTATGTTGCTGTTCCCTGTTCCAGCAGAAGTTTGTGATCTGTGAATCTAGCCCTAAATAAATAACCCTCTATTATTCTCAATTCTGAGCTAGTGTAGGATTTCTTTTAAGAGTCCTTCTTCATAGCGGCCTCTTTAAAGAGGCCCTCCTAGTAACATTTAAATGGAGTGAATGGCAGGATACGTGGTGGCAGTATGGACCTAGAAGCTTCCCAGAGTTGGAACGGTAAATATACCTCCACCACGAGGCTGACCTCTCAGGGAACCAAGGAATGGGATGGCACCACCAGTCTTAGTCCCAGTCATGCCATGAGCAGTTTAAAGATTCTTGTGGTCAGAAAAAGATAGAAATATTCAGTAAAAACATTCAGATTTTTAAAAAGCTATAAATGTTTTACTGTATGTACAAAAATATACATAGACTTGGGAGAGTAAACAGATAGTATAGATAGTCATTAAAGAGAAATATAAAGTTTTAAAATAATAAAATAAAGTCTTTGAAAAGGGAATAAAGTAATATAAAATGTCAGGAAAAATACAGAAAGAGTCTAAATACTGTATGCTATTATTTTGACTTTGAACTGTTTGACTTCTGAGAAAGGAGCAACAAATGCTAAGAGTTATTTGATTATAAATGTTGCTGGATTAATCCAACCTATATATATATATATTATATAATATATATTGAAAATGTCTTGATTTCAAAATTTAAGTAAAAAGTATGTAACTTTAGAAAAGAGTTTCTGCTTTAATTTCCACAGGTAATGAGAGATGAGAGACTCTAGATGCATTCTAGGTTAAGAAAAACAGATTTGATTGAGGAAGATCCCCTGAAAAATCTTGGATAGGAGTTTACGTTTATGGTCCATATGATCCAGTATTTCAGAACAACTCTGATGCAGTTTCCTTTGAGTTCTACATCCAGAACAGCTTCAAGGCTTCTAGTTGAGATGATACAGTCTGACAGAATCCAGTCTGGACTTGACCATGTTCTTGAATTTTCTTAGGGTCTCTCAAAGATTACCAGCACCCCCAAGCAGCAGGAATTATTTAGAGAACTATACTCACATACCTAAAAGATGGCTCATGGATATTTATAATCATTTAAGGGAGGTTGGGAGTAATTTGGTATTGATAATGATCAAGAAATAAAGCTAAACAAAGGAGATTAGATTCAGGGAACTCATTGTAAAAGAAAAAGGGGTGCTATAGAAGTATGGTAATACATGCTAAGATAGTAAATTGGATACAAAATTCTGGATTCACCAATATAAAATATATAATGAAGTTTTTTCTTTTAATTTTCAAATGCTAATACACTAGACATTGCTAATGTAATTATTCTGTATACATATTTGCATATGATTATTGTACTTATTATATGGCTTTTCTTATATTAGTTATAATCTTTTTTATTTTAGACAAAAAAAGGGAGATGTGGTGATATTTTGTGATCCAACAAATAAAGCTTGCCTAAAGATCAAAGTACAGAGCTAACCACACTGTTTATCCATAGAGGTCAGGCAATGATGGCACACATTTTTATTCCCAGGTCTTGGGAGACAGATGCAGACAGATCTCTGTGAGGTTAAGGCCACCCTGGACTGCATGAGGTTTCATTAGTCTAAAAAAGAAACAGAGCCCTGCAGTGGTGGCTCACAACTTTAATCCCAGCATTAGGGAGGGAGAGACAGAAAGTGATGTGACTGGGCAGAGAGAGAAATATAAGATGAGAGCAGACAAGAGCTCAAGAGTCAGTCTAAGGTTTCATAGAGACAGCGTTCAGGCTGAGGATTCATAGAGATAGGATATTTCCTATTCACTTGGAGCATTTGGATAGGTAAGAACTCTAGTGGCTGCTCTGCTTCTCTGATCTTTCAGCTTTCATCCCCTAGTATCTGACTCCAGGTTTTTATTTAATAAGACTAATTTAAATTGTGCTATAGGATGGATGCCTATCCCCTCCGCCAGAGTCTGCCTTATTAATTAGCCTCTCTGGGTCTGTGGATTGTAGCATGGTTATCCTTTCCTTGAAAGTTAATATCCGCTTATAAGTGAGTACATTCCACATTTGTCTTTTGGGATCTGAGATACCTCAGTCAAGATGATTTTTTTCTAGTTTCATCCAGTCTGTAAATTTCATGATGTCATTTATTTTTTAAACTTAAAAATTATCAAATGTGCAAATGTTCTACATTTTTATTATCCATTCTTCAGGTTGTTTCCTGTTTCATACTCTTATGAATAAAACTTGCATGAACATGACAGAGTTGCTGCCCTTGTGATGGATGAAGCATATTTGGGGTATATGACCTGGAGTAGTATAGCTGGGTTTTGAGGTAGATCAACTCTTCATTTTCTAAGGAACAATTTGAGGCCCACAAAATGAAAGGGACCCCATAGCTGACACCAGCTGGATGGTAAACAAACAGTATCTGGAGAGCCCAGAGGCCTAGGATAGAACCAACCATGACTGGCAGAAAAAGTCAATGGATTGATTCCTAATGATATTCTGCTATACTCGCAGATTTAAGATTCATAATTGTCATCAGAGATGCTTCATTAATCAACTATTGGAAGCAAATTCAGAGACCCACAGCCAAACATTAGATGGAGCTTGCAGAATCCCAAAGAAGAGGTTGAAGAAGGACTGTAGGAGCCAGAGAGGCAGAGGACATGGAGACCAGGAGGCACAGAATCACCTAAGCAGGGTACAAAGGAACTAACAGAGCCAGCATTGGTCTGCGCTAGGTCTTCTCCATATATGCTATCACTTTGTAGCTTGGTGTTCTTGTGGGAATTCTAACAGTAGGAGTGTGTGATGTTTCTTCCTCTTTTGCCTGATCTTGGGATCCTTTTTCTCTACTGGGTTTCCTTGTCTACCCTTGGTACGAGGGTTTATTCCTAGTCTTACTGCAACTTGTTATGCCATGCTCAATGGATATCTCCAGGATGCCTGCTTTTATCTGAAGGGAAATGGAGAAGTTATGGTCCTAGGGGAGAGAGCAAGAGGGGGAAAAATAGGAGTAGTGGAAAAAGGGAAAGCAGAAGTCAAAATGCAGTATATTAGAGAAGAATAAATAAATAAATAAATAATGGAAGCTAGAGGATTAGGGTGGAGAGAACATTTTAATGAAAAGATTGAGAGTATTCAAAATGTCTTCATTTTGGCAGGAGCACAGGTGGCTGTACACTTTAGAAGGTGGGCATAAGCACAGAGCAGAAGGACGGACATGTGTGAGAAGGCAGGGGTAAAGAGCAGAGAAGATAATCATGCTGATCAAGAAATCCATAGGTGGCATTATTTTATTTTGGGATCCATATTTCCTATTCAGTTCATGTTGGTGATAGAAGTGTCTCCTCAATGATGATCCTTACTTCTATTCATTTTGTATGATACCTGCTGAGATAAGGAATGCTAGCTGAGAAAACTGGGAGCTGGATAAATCTATTAAAGTCCCATGGTCAGCTAAGTTTCTATATTGCTCATTCCAGCTAACAGACATTTTTTTTCCAATTAGATCAAATAAGGACAGAGTTTATGGCCTTTGACTCTTCATTTTTGGAAAAAGTTTGGCATAATATATAAAAGTGAGTTGATCCCTCCTATATATTCTTATAAGCTTTAATTGGCAGGGTGGTATTATTAATTATTATTCTTTTAAAATGTGTCCTGCAGCATATTAGGAAACAGCAGGCAGCAACTGAGGTGACTCCTTAGGTGTTAGTGGATTTTAGACACCCCCCTTTCAGTCCTCCACAGGAAGTCATGCATGCCTAGTTATCTAAAATTCAAAAGGCTGCCAGTAGTCCCTCCACTCTGGCAGCACTCCAGGGATGAATGCTTTTCGAAGGCTAGTAGTCAATGACAGACAAGAGCTTATTCAGCAGACCAGTCTAAGACAGGCGCAGTCTAATGGCTGCAACTTCCTGAGGCAGGGTCAACAAGGCCTGAGCAAAGACCTCTGATTCCTGCTGAGTGTCCAAGTAATGTAAAAAGATGGATACAAAGGAAGATAAGGCCTACAAGGCCAAGAGAAGAGCCAGCATGGAGTCTGTCTTAATGCCTAGCAACATGCACTATCAAAGGTCCTGATTGTGAGCCAATGAGGGGCAACCCCATAATGTCAACAGATTGGAATACTGCCTGGAGGTTGAGGGTAGGGTATATAAGGGTCTCCCCATTGCTAAATAAACAAACAAGTCTGTTGTTTGCCTTTTACCTGGATCCCTGTGTTTATGTCATTAACACAGTACCTTCTTACCTCGTTCCCCAAGGACATGGTTAGGGCCCAGAAACATGTCTGGAGGTAATAAAACCTCTAACTGTCAGAGCTTATATAGAGGAAGTACATGTCATTGAAGGAAATATTGGGATGGGGTCTTAATATTTTTTTTATTTGTATTCCAACTACCAAGATATGAACAGCTTTCTTCCTGTCACAATCTTTCAAAATACCATACCTTGACCTAGACCAAGGCACCAAGGGACAGCTAATATTAATAGAAACATTTAAATAGTAAGCCAAAATAAATCTCGGTTCCTGCAAGTTAATGATGCCTACTTGTAATCCCAAATCCTTGGGTAGGAGAAGTGATTCGAGATTGTCATGGGCTACACTGTTAATCCCGTTTCAAAATAAAACAATTCAACTGGTATTCTCACGTGTTTTCTCTGAATGACAGGTTGTTGACAATGTGTCTCACTCACTATATGAAATGAGAACATGGTCTTGGACAGGCTGGACAGGTTCCAGGGTGACAGCCAAAGTTAATATTTCAATGAGAAAGAGCAATGCCTTTGTAGAGTCTCTTTATTTCCTTCTGCCCCTGACATGTTCATATTTACAATTTGTGTGTGTGTGTGTGTGTGTGTGTGCCTGTGTGTGTGTGTCTCTCTCTCTCTGTGTGTGTGTGTGTGTGTGTAAATCTATATGAATGACTAGGAGTAAGTGAAAATAGCTTTGAAAATTCAATTCTAACAAAAAACAAAAGGTCAAATGAAATATTGAGTAGTAATAAAAGTGAAAAGAGTATAAAAGAAAATAAAGAGCTAACTTTCTTAGCTAAATTGGAGAAAAAATAGCATATCTGTTTAATTTCAGACTGTAGAAGTCTTGCTGAATTCCTGGGCTTTCTCATTCATTTCCAGTAAAGCAAGCATATTCAGAACAACTGCTACGCATAACTAGTTTGTGAACAATACTCTTTTACAGTTACCACTGAAGAACTTCATGATCGTAGGGTAATAGTCTAGATGTTATTATTTATTTCACAAAATGACAATAGACCTTAGATAATCCTACTTTAAGAGCTATTCAAAACTCACCAGTTCACCGGATATTAAATCTTTATTAATATTAGAGAAAATTTGGTTACTCATGTTAGTAAGTAATCTCTAAGCTAAAAGACAACCAGTAGTAATTATTTTATTATGACAATTAATTTAACATTATTTTTAAACCTTTAGATAAGCTGGAACTTTTAACAGAAAAGAATGGTTTGATAAGCATCTACTACAGAGATATCATCACTCCTATAATGCTATCTGATGCAATGCATGTTTCAGATGCCATCTTTTCCCATTGTCATGTACAGATACAATCTAAAAGCATGGTAATATAATCTCTAGTTAGCTCTGAGGCACATTTTACGTTGATGTATTTGTGTGAAAAGTTCATTAAAAATTTTTATCATGGAAAACTTTTAAACCATAATACAGACTTTAAGGGTGACTACTCCATACCCAATCTTTACTTTGCAAACAATTATTTTAATTGAGGATGAACTAATAACAATGGATAAAACTACTTCAATATTTATTAAACTTTTAATCAAATATAACACAACTCTCTCATCCATAAATAATATAATCTTCTGATATAATAACATACCAGGCCTTTGATTAGTAATAATTTGCTAGACTTTTCAGCTGTATTCATACAGATTTCAGGATTTTCTGTCATCTTTGTCTAATACTAAAACAACTTGAACACAAACTTATTGACTATCTTCTAAGTGTCAAACTGCAACAAGTGTATAATATGTTATAATACTTTTACACATATTTATGAAATTTATGCAAGTTTTAGGCTTACAGTAACAAACACAAAAGCAAATGGAAGAGTTTCCAGCCATCACCATTTAGTTTTCCTGGTTACTATCGTTTCATTTACCTTCTTTGCATCAAGGAGCAAAGACAAGTATTGTTTATTTGTTGAAGTTTAAGCTTAAATCAGTTACTTACATTTTAATATAATGTGGTTTTCTCTTCCATGATCTAACCAAGAATATAATGCCAGGTATCTTTCATGTCTCCTTAAGTTATTCGTGGATGTGATTTTTAAAAATCGATTATTAGGTATTACCAAATATTGTTTAGCAGCTTTAGTTTCTCATGAATTTTCATTAACTTTTTATGATATATATAATTATATATATATATATATTAAATATATAATTAACACAATTACACAAAGTTAATTGTGTTATAATATGTCAAGAGTTATTCTGATCAGAGTGAATGAAAAATAAGATTTTTAATTATTTCATACATGAAAACTTTATGTATACTACTCCTATTTTCCCTTCCAGTTCCTCAGGTGTCCTCTTATTCCATTCAAACCCACAACTTCATCTTTAATTAGTGTTTTTTATGTCGATACAAGCATAAATACACCCTGATGAATGTATTTAGCATTGTTTGTATGAAGCTGTGTTTAAGACTGACTACTAGGAATTGAGTAACTTTGCTAAAAGCTTGTCCCTGAAGAAGACTAAATCTAACTCTCACAGCCCTTAGTTGTTTTTCACTTAAATATGAGGCCTTGGGTTATTTCTCCAATTCATATCAGCATGTCAACTGATGTCATTATGCACGATTTTTTTTTAACATGACTTGATCTTTGAGATTTCATGAGTGCAACTTCCCTGTCTAATGTAGAAGGGACTATCACCGCAAATGTCACAGTCCTCTGGCTTTTAAAATCTCTCTGCCTCTCCTTCCACTATGTTAGAGGATCTGTAAGTGTTGGGGTTGTGTTTTAGATATATCAACCAAGATTGGAAATTCCATGTTCAGTTGCTCTCTGTATTTTGAGTCATTGTGAATTTCTGTATTAGTCTCCTATTTGTGCATCTAAAAAACTTCGCATTCTATTAAAGTGACTCTTGCATTTTCATGTTCATCGATGCTCTATTCACAAAAGCTACCAAATATAATCAACCTATATGTTTGACAAGATGTACAATGTAATATTACTAAGCTAAAAATGAAATTTATTGGTAAGCAGATGGAATTTGAAAAAACACAGGGTGGGGTAACTTAGGCACAGAAAAACAAGCAATGCATATTCTCCCTCATATGCAGATCTTGCCTTTAAATCTGGCACAAGCAGAGGCCAGAAAGGGGCCTTTATAGTACATACAGTTTTAAGGGAGAGGAAATAATAAAATGTAGATAAAATGAAAGGACAGGAGTAGAATATTGGAGGTAGATAGGCTTTAGGTACAAATAGCAAAGGAACATTGGGGATCACCCGGTGTAGAGGAAGGCTAATCCAAAGGAAGGGTACATAAAATTACATATGCAATGTTATTATCTTAAAAGTTAGTAGAGATATGAATGGACATATAACAAAATTTGTGTTGTCCTAGTTAGGCTTGCTTGTTTGTATTTTGAAACAGGGTTTCTCTGTGTAGCCTTGGTACTAGAACTTGCTATGTACACCAGGTTGGCTCGTCAAGACAGGGCTTAAATCCACAGAGTCTGCCTGTCTTTGCCTGCTGAGTGCTGTGATATTAAGTATGTGCCATCATCACCTAACCACCCTAGTTAGTTTTAACAATCAGCCTGCATGGCCTACAGTCACATTGGAAGGCAGTCTTGATTTAGGGAATGAGATATTGATCTATCTATAACTATACATGATCTATTTAGTTTCATGATGTTCTACTTTTCATTTCATTGCCTTAAGAAGGGAAATGTAGTCTTGTTCAGAAGGTCCTTTCCTAAATAAATACTTTTTTGTAGGGTAATATCTATATTTTCTTTTTGCAGTTTTAGTAGTTCAGATTTCAAACTGAGATCCTGTATTTACTCATAGTCAATTTTTGTTCAATGTGATAGATATATGTCAATTTTCATTTATTTGCATGGAAACATCCAGTTTTCTCAGTAATGTAAGACATACTACTCTTTGGTATAGGCCTGAAAGACTCAACACCCTACTCCACAGATACTTGCTTAGACGTTTTCATTGTCATCTATTCACAATAGTTAACAAATAGAAGCAACCTCAATATCCTTTACTAGATAAATTGATAATGAAAATGTAGCATGTATATTCATTGGCATAGTATTTAGTTATGAAGAAAAATAAAATCAAGAAATTTTATGGAAAATGGATGGAAATAGAAAAGATTATATTGAATGAGGCAACTCAGGCCCAGAAAGAAAACACAAAATTTTCTCTCATTTACAGACCTTGCCTCAAATCTTTAGATGGGCCTTCAGTAATAATAGAATACAGAGAAACAAACAGGGACTGTGGAGGAAGATGGAGGAGAAAAGGAGCAGAACAACAGGATATAGGACGGCTCTACTTGGAGAAGGAGATCAATAGAAGAGGAGAGAAAGGGAGAAGGGACAAATAAAACTAAAGGTATTTGATTAATCCTCAAGGAATCACACTGTTGCATATTTACCCAAAATTATATATAATACCACATGTGTCAAATGGACAGTTAAATTTCGCTAAGGCACTCCACCCTGTATTAATTTGACGCATAAATATTTCTCTTTTAATCCATAGTCTTTCTTTTCTTGTCTCCTGGAGTTTTTTGTAAATATCATAATACAAAATGTAGTCCAAATTTTAGAAAGTTTCATAGTCTTTAAAGTCTACAATATTATAACATCCAAGACATCTTTAAAAAATCCTAAGTCTCTTAACTGTGATCCTGCAAAGCCCAAATAATTTATCTACTTTTCTATTCCAAAAGCTACAACTGGGACCTACGAACAATCAGAGTTACACAAAACAGAATCTAGCAGTACATACCCATGTTCTGTATCTGGTGTTCAACATTTAAGACACATCCAATGTGTTTCTAGCAGTACAAACCCATGTTCTGTATCTGGTGTTCAACATTTAACACACACTCAATGTGTAGTTAATTTCAAAAGATCTAGGTTGTTTCCCTTCTCCGGTTCTGCCAACTGTATGACACACCTTGCCACATAAGCTTAGGTTGGCTCCTCTTTATGCCTACTTCTGTCCTTTCTTAATATTCCATGACCCTGGAATCTCAGATACCACGGCCTCCCTATTTCAATGTATACCTTTACTAGTGATCTCTTCTAGCCTCTTCACAAGATTGCTGACTCGCCATGCAACACTTCTTTCCATGATCCCTGCAGTCCTGCAAACTTCTGGCCTTCCAAACCAGTACCATGAAAGATATTCCTACACCCTGTACTTTCCATCCTTGCTCTCAAGGACCTCAGCTTCTATCAGCTGATCATGAAGAAATAACCTTCTATTATCCTAGGGAAGCACTTTGATGGTTCTGATTGCTTCTTTAGCACAGCTGGTGCTTCAGCATGCACACATTCTTAGCTGAGCAATCCACATGCAGACCCTCTCTAAAGTCTTGAGTGCATGCTGGTTTCCCTGTGAATCCTTACAAACCAAGCTCCATTGTCTACATTTCTTTCCACATTCTTCTCCTCCACATTCCCATTAAACTATAAGCATTCCAGAATGTTCAAAGTTCTAAAATGCCCCCCCCCACCAAATACTACAATGAAACAGTCCGGAGACATAAAATCACAAGTAGACAAATTCATAACAGCAACATCCCACTCTTGGTACACATTTCTGATGTACTTTTATCTGTGTTTTGGTGAAGAGAAAAAAAAAACCTCTTTAACCAAAAACAAAAATTTAGTGAAGCAAAGAGTTTATTTCAGCTTACAGATTCCAGTCTATCACTCAGAGAAGTCAGAGAAGAAACTCAAGCAAGAACTGGATAAGGAAACCATGAAGGAATTCTGCTTGGCTGGCTCACTGTCCTATATTTCTGTCTTGTAGGACTAAGAACCACCTGGCCAGAGAATGGTGCTACTAATAGTGGACTTGATCTCTTGCATCTATTAATAATTTCCTACAAGATAATGTTTACAAAGTAATGAAAAAAACAATGGATGATCTAAGTGGGTTGAGACATTCCATTTTACAAGAAAGTTTTTAGGGTCATGAAACAAACTCATCAGAGTAGCTTCAGGCAAATCAATGAAATTTACTAGGCTCCTACCTCCCCAACTATATATAAGTAGTAAGGACTGCTGAGAGACACTAAGCTGTATGGGAAAAGCAGTCACCAGTCAAGTTTTCTAGAAAAGGCTCAGACCAACTGGGCTACCCAAGAAGGACACTCCTCAGCCTGTTGAGCTGCCTGTAGATTGTGCAGTGCATTCTGGATTTCCAGCTTTCATGCTTTGATCACACAGTTGTCTTTGAGTCATTTCTGGTCCTTAAAGCAGCCTGTCATCCATAGTCCTTTACGTATTACAAATAAAACCCATTGCTTCAGAAAGCTGGACTCTGGCATTCTCTGTACTTTTGACTCTCCTTAATTCCTGATGTGGAACCAAGTGAGTATACCTTTGCTCACATCTTCCCACAGAGTGTCACACAGAAGTTATATACATACAGGACATAACAAAAGACAACTTTAATTTAAACTACATAGCTAGAGTGAGCACAACATGAAAATGAAAGAGTTTGAAGTAGGTAAGGATAAGGTGCATGCTTTGGGGTGGAAATAGAAATTGCACATTTTGCAATAGTATTTGTTTGAGAGCATGTCTTTACTTTTATTAAGAATAAAGCAGTGTTTACTTCGGTTTCTACTCTGCAATGAATGTCTTACCTGGCTTGGTGGTAATGCTTCTAAACAGTAAAGATCAGTTAAAGCCTCTACTTACATGAGAAATATCCTCAGGGCAAATCCTATTTTTCTTTGAAATCTATGAAGTACTTTAAAAAAAAACAAAAAGAAACTAAACAAAAACAACCATTTATATTTTTTGCTGAGAATTTTATACAAGACTTAAAAAACAAAACGGTTTTCAGAAGTCTTGTCTGCATGACTTACCTGTTTATTCAGTTGGCACTGTAAGAAAATCCTGTGACTGCGTAGGTTTGCACAGTTCTAGGCTCTGAACGTTAGTTCCTCCAATACTTGAATTCTATCCTAGTTAGTCTTATCAAATGAGAAGTATATATTAAAATGAAAGAACCCTTATATTTTACTTAATGGGTACTCTGCTAACAGGAGGAGAAAGCCAATTTCATTCTGGGGTAAAGAACTAACAAGGTGCTCTTCCCAAAAGTCTCTAACAAGTCGCATATTTAATTACTGGTGTTCTGTAAGTTCATCAAGAGTACAGACTGTATAGAGTTTTATTCTAAGACCAAATAAAGTGTCCTATTAGGAGAACCTTCCTAATTTGAAGCAAAACTCAGTTTATATTCCCACAGATCTCTAACAAGCTCTGTGTATGGTCTTGGATTATGGACAAGGAAAAATCAATAGCTCACTGTCTCAAAGGCACTGATATAGATTATGAATCACAGCCAGGAAGTTGTCAGTGATTTCAGCTGCCAACAGTGCTTCTGTAGGGATATTTGATACCTCATATTCTTTTAATGTGAGGCTTTCATATGAAATAGAAAGGGTCACTTTTGGACTAAACTGTTAAGAGAATTTCAAATACACCAATGTGGGCACAAATGCAGCTTGGTTCCAGAGAGTAATAAAAACGCACCTTTCCCCATAACCTGCATGCTGTGCCAAGAGAGAAATCCACAAAATACCCCCTGTCACTATCACTTTTTACTTTCTTCTCTTCCTGGCTCCATCTACACACACAGAGCACAGAGCTTTGAAAGGGATAGATCACCACTACTTGTGATTATAATACAAATAACACACCTGAGTTACCAAGAGATATACAAAATAAACATAACTCTGTAGTCATAGTGAATTTCAGGATTTTAAGTTCTACTGACATCATTGATGGATAATGAATTTAACTGAGACTCAGAGAAAATGCAAGTGATTTAGCTAGAGGAGTCCATGTAGGTATTGGTAACAGGAGTAAAGCCTTGTCATGACTTATGTTCACCTAAGCTACTTCATCAAAGTGCACACAGCCACTTGATATATAGTTCTTGGATGAAAATATGCTACTATTCTCAAAAACATATAAGTAAAGAGATAGCATGTTTATTTCTGTCCAGAGTAGCCAAGGCTTGGAATAAACCAAGGGATCCATTAATAAATGAATATACAAAGTGAAGGTTACAAAAACACAATATTATTTGCCCATTAAGAAAATAGAGTATATCATTTGTTCCAAATGAGAGGAACTGATAAGCATTGTTAAGTGCTATGTAGGAGGTACAGAAGACATACATATGTTGTAGAGGTCCAAAAATGTGAGCCTATTTCGTCCTTGACCAAGGCCAGAGAGTTGGAACTCACCTCTATTTCTTCAAGGTTATTGTCTGTTTCTACCTCAAACAAAGGTCCCACCTAGATTTATAACAGAGAGTTCTGCTCTGTCAAGGTTATTGTCAACAAGTATTGGCAATAATATTGAGAACTTGTATTTCAGAAATAGAGAAGTAGATATGTTACTACTCCAAACAAAAGTCTAAGGATCCAACTAAGTTAACTAACACCCTTAAGGAGATAACAATGGATTCTACCCAGGGAGTAGTTTGCCTCCAGAATGTTTTGGTCTAGGCCATAACTGTGACTTATTTTGTTCTAGCAGTGGAATGTTTAACTATGATTGTCGCTAGTAACCTTCAACTGGTTTGTTCATTTTCTTGTATCATATTAATGCAATTTTTTTTTAAAAAAAATCTTACTCTTACCTTTTGGGGTCAGGGAAATTTTAAGCAATTGAAAATTAAACGTGGGCGATTTCAGTATTTACTGGAACTCCCTCCTTGTGCTATCTATGTTTCTGTTTTATTATTTTATTCAACTCTTTACTTATTTTTCTGATCCCCATGTACCCTGGCAAGAGGTATTTTTGTCAAGACTGGTCCCTGAAAATATGTTCTGTTTCACAGAAGTCAGTGTTAGAATAATGTTTTCTAGAGACGAGAAGGGGAGGGAGGAAATACAGGTTACATAATGGATACCAAACAACTGTTGGATGGAAGGGACCCTCTGCTGTGCAGTAGGGTGTAATCATTCACAATTCATAGTGAATGGAATGAAGAGCTGAAGCTTCCCAACACAAGGAACTGATAAATGTTTTAGGAGAGGAAACAATACGTTGGTTTCATCACTCACGTTTTGCAGGATGAACCAGTCTACTAGTTTCAACTGGTTACACAGCCAAAGTGGAAACTCCTCAACCTAGGTAATAAGAACATGTCCACTGCTGACTTCCCCTTGAGCAAACCTAGAATCTGATGCTGGGCCAGGTGACTGGCAATATCAGGCCAGGTAATATGAACCAATGAGAAGTGGACAACACAGCCTTTCTGATGATAACACCCTTTGGGAACTTGGAGGAAAATATAAAGGTCACCCCCACATCCATAATAAATGAGTCTGCTTCAGTTTATCACTTGATCCTCAGGGTCTATGTCTTTGATTCCACATGTTCTTGACCCTACTCCAAGAGGTATCTGTTCAGGGTAAGCCCCCAACAGCATTGTACACACATTTTGAATTAAAATATGGTATCTCATAATATGTAAAATTGGGTGTTGATTTTAAAAGGGAAATCACTGTGACTATTTTAATTGTTTTGAATTTAATAACAAAATAAATATGACATATATGTATACACATATCTATTCAAAAATTATGACAACGTTTTGAGGTTTTTATAGATTTTATCTAAGTGTGAGAAAAAGTTTAAGGGAAAGTTGAACAATGATGAACAGACTCTGGAAGAAAATTGATGGAAGAGATGCGCGAAGCTGTGGCCCTGGCTCTGTAAGCCACAGGATTTTTATCCTGTATTCACATGGATTGCTCTCTAATTAAATGCATAAAGCAAAATCTTGACAGAATCAAGTTAATATAAACAAACCATGTAGATTAATTCTTGGCATTTAACAATTAAGTAGTCAACAGCTAGTTGCTAGCTTTATTGTCCCACTTATTTCATTTAAAAAGGTTAAATTCTGAATTAAATGTGCCTGAACAGAAGGAAATGCAAATTAAGTGAATAAAGTTCAATTAAATTGGGCTTTACTCTAAAAATTATTGAGAAGGTAATAAATACCTGTTCTTTTGAAAAGGCATGGTAATGTTATGAAACTGTTGTTCCCATTTATTATAGAGAGAAAATTCATTTGGTAAAGTCATGGGTCAGCCAGAGTGAGAGAAAATGAGTGCAATACAGAATACACAACCAGTGCAGGGATCTAGAAAACATTGGGCACAGCCCCAGTCTTTGTGAAGAATGTGTGCTGTAGACACCTAACCCACAAAGGGGATAAAGTATGTAAAGGTCTTCAGACTTGACAGTTCTTCCATATACGGCATCAGCATTAACAGGACCACCTGTGATGTACTTTCTGCTTGGTCATATTTTGTTTGTACTCTAACAAATAAAGTTTGCCTGAAGATCAGAGGGCAGAGCTACTCACTAGATAACATGGAGGCCAGGCAGTGATGACACACACTTCTGATCCCTGTATTTGGGATCTCATACCTTTGATACCAGGACTTGGGATCTCATGATCTTGATTCCAGTACTTGTGAAGCACAGCCTTCAATCTCAGCCCTAGGTAGGTAAAGACAGAAAGTGATATGGCTGCACAAAGAGAGGAATATATGGTGGGAGGAGACAGGAGTGAGTCTTGATTTGAGAATTTAGTAGAGGTAAGAAGTCTCTCTAGTGGCTGGCTCCTTTATTTCTCTGATTTTTCAACATTTACCCCGATATCTGTCTCCAGGTTTTTAATATTAAGAACAGTTAGAATTCACTCTATATCTGGCATTGAACCTTGAGGCATGAATTCACCAAAAAAGCTACTTGTCTGTGGCTTTGCAACAATTGGCATAGGCTGGAGCTACACATGGCCTGAGTCACCACTTTACCAGCTACGTTTATTTCACTTTTTCCCCCAAGTTTCTGAACAAGTTAGGAATTTTTCTGCTGCAGCCTCTGGAGCAAACTCCACTGATGTTTGAGCATCAAACACTGCAGGAGTTGGCTGCTTTCATACATTTTCTTTACCCCTCACCCCCATTCAGATGACTGACTTCGTTTTTTTTTTCTCACGGTAGATTGTGGGCTTTCCCTGGACCCCCTTCTTGGGCTATAGCTAAACTAGGTAGCTGTCTTGAAACCTACTCAGGCTTGTACTTCTATGCAGCAGCAGTTAGCTTCACATTTCTCTGTTATCTGAATGTCAATGTTGTCAGATTTGGTGAGACAATTGAGAATTCTTAAAGGGAGGAGTGAGTTAAAACAGAGTGAGCATTTCTTCCCACATTAAAAAAATGGGAAACACTGTTACAATGGGAGGAGTTAGGTCTCTCTATGATAAGATGCTGGACAGTTTGAAAGTGGAACAATTAAATGTGAAAATAACTAATTTAGGTGGGATTT
Organism: Myodes glareolus; assembly: GCF_982192425.1. NCBI lineage: Eukaryota > Metazoa > Chordata > Mammalia > Rodentia > Cricetidae > Myodes > Myodes glareolus. Next base: position 64,481,870 of record NC_142041.1, on the reverse strand, counting down.
ATGTAATGTCAATTGTAAACATCATTTTCGTTTTATCACTAAAAATGTTAGTGAATCTGAGTTCTAAGATACGAGTTTTAGAAAACACTTAAAACAGATCATAGAAATATTCAGATACAAACAAGAGAAATTTAAAGGAATGTCTTACTTCAGCCCCATATTTTGATTCACAATGACCCAGAATCAAGTGAGCTCCATGTCCATGGGTAGGAAGCTCTGAAATCATGAGCCAGAAAAGGTTTTTCCTCTTCAATACCTCCACCACCATCAGATCACCAGATCTCTCTTATTTGTATAGTTATATTTAGAGAATGTGCTATGCAAGGCTCGTTTCTAATATGATTACTTAGCAATGAGCTCTCAAATCCATTTGTTACAGAATGATCTAACAAATGAGCTCAAGATTAGTTTCTGTGATGACTGACTTCGTTTCTATGACATGGACGGATATGGATTGGGTGAACAGCGAGAGTCTTTTCATATGAATGTCTGGACATCTTCATATGCAGTTTGTTGAAGATCATTAGGCAGTCTAGTCGCTAGTTAACCATAGGGACCAGGCAGTGGTGGCACACACCTTTGATTCCAGTACTTGGGTTCTCATGCCTTTGTTCCCAGTACTTGGGAGGCACATCCCTTCAATCTCCAAATTTAGGAGGTAGAGACAGGAAGTGATATGGTGGGGCAGAGAGAGAAATATAAGGGCAGGAGAACAGGAGCTCAGCCCTTCAGTGTGAGGGTTCAGCAGAGATAAGAAGCCTTTTGAGTGGATCACTCCTTTACCTCTCTCATCTTTCAACATTTACCCCAGTATCTGTCTCTGTATTTTTATTAATAAGACCAATTAGAATTCACACTACACTTTCTGTATGAATGTGTGACTCAGATGCTGCTGATGAAAATAATTCTTGGGGAAATGTATACGTGTACATTTGTATGTACATAATTACAAAAGCATGCAAAAAAAAAGAATGGAATAAAGTAGGGCAAAGAATAGACTCAAACTGATGAACAAGTGCAGGCTTCGGGATAACTATTTGAACATGAAGTTTAGTATGACTCAATCTAGTGCAGGAGAATTGTCTGTATTCTGCCAATCACGTTTTAAATAAACGCTGACTGGCCAGGCAGGAGGTGTAGGTGGGAAAACCAGACAGGAAGTGGAAATGATGCAAGGAGAGCAGGAGAATTCTGGGGAGGAAGAAGTTGATTCCTCCCTCTCCTGCCCAGATCACTGAAGCAGCAGGATGTGAGCTGCCTCACTGAAAAAGGTACTGAGCCACATGGCTAACATAGATCAGAAAAATGGGTTAATCAAGATGTGAGAGTTAGCTAATAAGTAGCCAGACCTAATGGGCCAATCAGCTTTATAACTTAAAGAGATGTCGGTGTGATTTTTCTTTGGGACTAAACAGCTGGGAGGCAGGGCAGGAAAGAACCCCCCAAACTTGCAAAATTTGTGGAACTCTGAAACACAGCTTGCTCCAATACTGCAGGGACTTAAGAGGTAAGTGAACAGCCACATGGTGGGACACCCCACTCTTTAGGACCTCTACAGTGGGACAAAACTCCGGGCCCCACATCCAACTATCTCAGCTTTTCCTGTCATCAAGGAGGGAGTTTCTTGTGGATAAGCTCCCCCAAATCCCAAACCCATCTCCTGGACCCCCAAGATACTAGCCACACCCCGTCTAAGAACTGAGAGCTTTTGCTTGCTATAATATAGAGGGAACCAAGAACATGCTACAATGTTGTTAAGAGAGCAAACCAGGAGAGACTACCAAGAGAACAGGCTTACAGAGACCTCAGAGGCTTTCTGAGATAGACATTGACAGAACAGAGCAGAACAAGGAAAACTCCCAAACACTCAGACAGCCAAAGCAAAGATTATACCAAGACACAAAGACACTGCAGGCCTCATTTGAAGGCAGAGATGGGTAGGAGCCAATGCAGGAATTCCTCTGACAACCTAAAAAGCAACATGGTAACACCAAAACCCAGTTAACACAACAGGAAGATTTGATCATCCTAACCAAGAAGGAGTAGAAGAAAATGACTTTAAACATAACTTTATGAAAATAATGGAGACTTTCAAAGAGGAAAAGGCAAGCAAAAAATTGGAAGAAGTTAATAAATTCCTCAAAGAAACTCAAGAAAATCAAGAAAAAAAGAACAATCAAACAGGTAAAGGAAACAGTTCAAGACGTGAAGATTGAAATAGAAGTAATAAAAAACACAAACCAAGGGAATTCTGGATATTAAAAATCTGGGTAAATAAATAGGAATTACAGAGACAAGTATAACCAACAGAATACAAGAAATAGAAGAAAGAATCTCAGATGTTGAAGATACTATAGAGGAAATAGACTCATTGGTCAAAGAAAACATTAAATCCAACAAATTCTTTACTCAAAACATCCAAGAAATTCAGGACACCATGAAAAGAATAAACCGAAGAATAATAGGGGTAGAAGAAGGAGACCTCCAGCTAAAAAGCATAGAAAATATATTCAACAAAGTTATAGAAGAAAACTTTCCCAACCAAAAGAAAGATATCCCTATGAAGGTACAAGAAGCTTGCAGAACACCAAATAGACTGGATCCAAAAACAAATCGCCATTTAATAATCAAAACAGAAAACATACAAAATAAAAAAAATATTAAGAGCTTCAGAGGAAAAAATTCAAGTAACATATAAAGGTAAAACAATCAGAATTACACCTGACTTCTCAGTGGAAACCATGAAAGCCACAAGGTCCTGGATAGACGTGCTGCAGACACTAAGAGACCATGGATGAAAGTCCAGGATACTATACCCGGCAAACTTTTCAATCACCATCGATGGAGAAAATAAGATATTCCATGACAAAAACAGATTTAAACAATATGTATCCACAAATCCAGCCTTACAGAAAGTACTAGATGGAAAACCCCAAACCAAAGAAACTAACCACACCCACAATAACACAGACATCTGATAACCACTAGTATAACACAAAGAATGGAAACATACAAGCACTACTACTGAAAAATAACCAGAATTAACAACCACTTGTCATTAATATCACTTAATATCAATGAATTCAATGAACCTATAAAAAGATACAGGCTAAGAGAATGGATACTAGAACAGGATCCATCCTTCTGCTGTATACAAAAGGCACACCTCAACCTCAAAGACAGACACTGCCTCAGAGTAAAAGGTTGGGAAAAGGTTTTCCAATAAAATGGACCTAAGAAACAAGCAGATGTAGCTATCCTAATATCTAACAAAATTGAATTCAAACGAAAATCAATCAGAACAGATGGTGAAGGACATTATATAACTCATAACAGGAACAATTTGTCAAGATGAAATCTCAATCCTGAATATCTATGGCCCTAATACAAGAGCACCCACATATGTAAAAGAAGCATTATAAAACTTAAATCGTACCTTAAACTCCACACATTAATAGGTGGAGACTTCAACATTCCACTCTCACCAATGGACAAGTCAACCAGACAGAAACTTAGCAGAGAAATAAGAGAGTGAACAGATGTCATGAATCAAATGGACTTAACAGAGATCTACAGAACATTCCACCCAAACACAAAAGAATAAATCTCCTGCTCAGCACCTCAAGGAACCTTCTCTAAAATTGATCACATACTTGGTAACAAACAAACCTCCACAGATACAAAAAAAAAATGGAGTAATCCCCTGTGTCTTATCGGATCACCGTGGATTAAAGTTAGAATTTAAAAACAATAGTACTCTCAGAAAGCTTACAGATGCAAGCAAATTGAAGAGTGAACTACTGAATCACCCCTGTATCAAGAAATAAATAAAGAAAGAAAGAAATTAAAGACTTTTGCGAATACAATGAAAATGAAGGCACAGTGTATCCAAACTTATGAAACACTATGAAAGCAATGCTAGAAGGAAAGTTCATAGCACCAAGTGCCCACACAAAGAAAATGAGAAAGCTCACATTAATGGCTTAACAGCACATCTGAAAGCTCTAGAACAAAAAGACGCAGACATACCCAGGTGGAGTAAAAAACAGGAAATAATCAAACTGAGGACTGAAATCAACAAAATAGAAACAAAGAAAACAATACAAAGAATCAATAAAACAAAGAGCTGGTTCTTTGCGAAAATCAACCAGATAGACAAACCTTTATCCAAACTAATCTGAAGGAAGAGAGAGAACATCCAAATTAAGAAAATCAGAACTGAAAAAGGGGGGTATAACAATAGACACTGAGAAAAATCAGAGAATCAGGTCATACTAAAAAAAACTTCACTCCACAAAGTTAGAAAATGTAAAAGAAATGGAACATTTTTTAGATCGATACCATAAGCCAAAATTAATCAAGACCAGGTGAGTAATTTAAATAGATCTATAAACTGCAAGAAAACAGAAGCTGTCCATAGAGAAGTATGGTGTAAGCCTGATAGGTTTACCTTTATAAGTCACTTGACCTTTTTCCTTTGCAGCTCTTAATATTCTTTCTTTAATCTGAATGTTTTGTGTTTTGATTATTATATGGCGAGGGGACGTTTTTTTTTTGATCCAGTCTATTCGGTGTTCTGTATGCTTCTTGAACCTTCATAGGAATATCGTTCTTTAGATTGGGAAAGTTTTCTTCTATAATTTTGTTAAATATATTTTCTGGGCCTTTGATCTGCAGTTCTTCTCCTTCTTCAATCTCTATTATTCTTAGATTTGGTTTTTTTTATTGTATCCCAGATTTCCTGAATGTTTTGTGAAGAGAATTTGTTGGATTTGCCGTTTTCTTTGACCAGAGCATTTATTTTCTCTATGGTATCTTCAGAATCTGAGATTTGTTCTTCTATCTCTTGTATTCTATTGATTATGCTTGATTCTGTAGTCTCCGTTCATTTACCTAGGTTTTCCATATCCAGCCAGTTCTCGTTTTGTGTTTTCTTCATTGCCTCCATTTCAGTTTTCAATTCTTGAACTATTTCCTTTACCTGTATGATTGTTTTTTCTTGGTTTCTCAGGGTATCACTCATGGATTTACTTATTTCTTCAAACTTTTTGTTATATTTCTCATCTATTTCTATACTCATTTCTTCAAACTTTTTGTTATACTTTTCATCCAATTCTTTAAGGGAGTTATTCATATCCTGCTTAAGGGACTCTATTGCTTTCATAATGGCACTTTTTTCCACTTCTTCTGGGTTAAGGTGTTCATGTCTTTCTATTGTAGGGTCCTTGGAAGCTGGTGTGGCCATTCTAATATCTAACAAAATTGACTTCAAACTAAAATCAATCAGAAGAGATGGAGATGGACATTTCATACTCAACAGGAACAATTAATCAGGAGGAAGTCTCAATCCTGAATATCTATGCCCCTAATATAAAAGCACCCACTTATATAAAAGAAAAACTTTTAGAACTCAAGGCAGTCATCAAACCACACACACTAATAGTAGGAGACTTCAACACACCTCTCTCACCAATGGACAGATCAATCAAACAGAAACTCAACAGAGAAATAAGAGAATTGCTAGAGGTAATGAATCAAATGGACTTAACAGATATCTATAGAACATTCTACCCAAAAAGGAAATAATATACCTTCTTTCTGCAGCTCATGGAACCTTCTCAAAAATTGACCACATACTCGGTAACAAAGCAAACTTTCACAGATACAAAAAAATATTAGTAATCACCTGTGTCTTGTCGGATCACCACGGAATAAAGTTAGAATTCAATAACAATTCGAATTCCAGAAAGCCTACAAATGCGTGGAAGTTGAACAGTCAACGACTGAATCATCCTTGAGTCAAGGAAGAAATAAAGAAAGAAATTAAAGTCTTCCTTGAATTTAATGAAAATAAAGACACAACATACTTAAACTTATGGGACACAATGAAAGCAGTTCTAAGAGTAAAGTTCATAGCACTAAGTGCCCAATTAAAGAAAACAGAGAAAGCATATATTGGAGACTTAACAGCACACCTAAAAGCTCTGGAAAAAAAAGAAGCAGACTCTCCCAGGAGTAGAAGATTGGAAATAATCAAACTGAGGGCTGAAATCAACAAAATAGAAACACAGAAAACAATTCAAAAAATCAACGAAACAAAAAGTTGGTTCTTGGAGAAAATCAACAAGATTGACAAACCCCTAGCCAAACTAATCAAACAGCAGAGAGAGAACACTCAAATTAATAAGATCAGAAATGAAAAGGGGGACATAACAACAGACACAGTGTAAATTCAGAGAATCGTTAGATCTTACTACGAGAGTTTATATGCCACAAAGTTGGAAAATGTACAAGAAATGGATTGGTTTTTAGATAAATACCATTTGCCAAAGTTAAATCAAGAGCAAGTGAACAATCTAAATAGACCTGTTAGTCACGAAGAATTAGAAGCTGATATCAAAAACCTCCCCACCACAAAAAGCCCTGGACCAGATGGTTTCAATGCAGAATTCTACCAGAACTTCCAGGAAGAGCTAATACCTATACTCCTTAATGTATTTCACAATATAGAAACAGAAGAATCATTGCCAAACTCTTTTTATGAAGCTACAGTTACCCTGATACCAAAACCACACAAAGACACAACCAAGAAAGAGAATTACAGACCAATCTCACTCATGAACATTGACGCTAAAATACTCAATAAAATACTGGCAAACCGAATCCAAGAATACATTAGAAAAATTATCCATTATGATCAAGTGGGCTTCATCCCAGTGATGCAGGGCTGGTTCAACATACGCAAATCTATCAATGTAATCCATCATATAAATAAACTGAAAGAAAAAAACCATATGATCATTTCATTGGATGCTGAAAAAGCATTTGACAAAATTCAACACCCCTTTATGATAAAGGTGTTGGAGAGACTGGGTATACGAGGATCCTACCTAAATATAATAAAAGCAATATATAGTAAGCCGACAGCTAATATCATATTGAATGGAGAGAAACTCAAAGCCATTCCACTAAAATCAGGAACACGACAAGGCTGTCCACTCTCTCCATACCTCTTCAATATAGTGCTTGAAGTTATAGCAATAGCAATAAGACAACATAAGGGGACCAAGGGGATTCGAATTGGAAAGGATGAAGTTAAACTTTTGTTATTTGCAGACGATATGATAGTGTACATAAGCGACCCCAAAAACTCTACCAAAGAACTTCTACAATTGTTAAACACCTTTAGTAATGTGGCAGGATACAAGATCAACTCCAAAAAATCAATTGCCCTCCTATACACAAAGGATAAAGAAGCAGAGAGGGAAATCAGAGAAACATCACCTTTCACGATAGCCACAAATAGCATAAAATACCTTGGGGTTACTCTAACCAAGGAAGTGAAAGACCTTTTGACAAGAACTTTAAGTCCTTGAAGAAAGAAATTGAGGAGGATACCAGAAAATGGAAAGACCTCCCCTGTTCTTGGATTGGGAGAATCAACATAGTAAAAATGGCAATTCTACCAAAAGCAATCTATAGATTCAACGCAATTCCCATCAAAATTCCATCAAACTTCTTCACAGACCTTGAGAGAACAATAATCAAGTTTATATGGAAAAACAAAAAACCCAGGATAGCCAAAACAATCTTATACAATAAAGAAACTTCTGGAGGCATTACCATCCCTGACTTCAAACTCTATTACAGAGCAACAGTATTGAAAACAGCTTGGTATTGGCATAACAACAGAGAAGTCGACCTATGGAATCGAATAGAAGACCCGGGTATTAACCCACAAATGTATGAACACCTGATATTTGACAAGGGAGCTAAAGGCATACAATGGAAGAAGGAAAGCATCTTTAACAAATGGTGCTGGCATAACTGGATGTCAACCTGTAGAAGAATGAAAATAGATCCATATCTATCACCATGCACAAAACTCAGGTCCAAATGGATTAAAGCCATCAACATTAATCCGACCACTTTGAACCTGATAGAAGAGAAAATGGGAAGTAGTCTACAAGACATAGGCACAGGAGACCACTTCCTAAGCAGAACCCCAGGAGCGCAGACAATAAGAGAAACAATGAATAAATGGGACCTACTGAAACTGAGAAGCTTCTGTAAAGCAAAGGACACTGTCAGTAAGACCAAAAGGCTACCTTCCGACTGGGAGAAGATCTTCACAAATCCCTCATCAGACAAAGGTCTGATCTCCAAAATATACAAAGAACTCAAGAAACTAGACACTAAAACTCTAATTAACCCAATTAAAAGATGGGGTACTGAACTGAACAGAGAATTCACAACAGATGAACTTCGAATGGCCAAAAGGCACTTAAGGTCATGCTCAACCTCCTTAGCGATCAGGGAAATGCAAATCAAAACCACTTTGAGATATCATCTTACACCTGTCAGAATAGCCAAACTCAAAAACACCAATGATAGCCTATGCTGGAGAGGATGTGGAATGAGGGGAACACTCATCCATTGTTGGTGGGAATGCAAACTTGTGCAGCCACTGTGGAAATCAGTGTGGCAGTTTCTCAGGAAACTGGGAGTCAACCTCCCTCAGGACCCAGCAATTCCACTCTTGAGAACATACCCTAGAGATTCCCTAACATACTACAAAAGCATTTGTTCTATTATGTTCATAGCAGCACTATTTGTAATAGCCAGAACCTGGAAACAGCCTAGGTGCCCCTCAATAGAAGAATGGTTAATAAAGGTGTGGAACATATACACATTAGTGTTCTACTCAGCGGTAAAAAATAATGACATCTTGAATTTTGCATGCAAATGGATGGATGTAGAAAATGCTTTACTGAGTGAGGTAAGCCAGACCCAAAAAGAGCAATATGGTATGTATTCACTCATATGTGGATTCTAGCCATAATTAAAGGTCTTTGAGCCTATTATTCGTGATCCTAGAGAAGCTAAATAAGAAGGTGAACCTGATGAAAATCATGTAGCTATCTGCCTGGAGATTGGAAATAGACAAGAGTCCCAGGTAACCTCGGGTGCATGGGGGGGGTGGGATGGTTGTTGGAAGGGGAGAGGGTTAGAGAGAAGGGAGTAGGGGAGGAATGGGGAAAGCTAGGTGGACTGGGATGGGGGGAGGAAGGAAGGATGGATCTGAGGTCAGGGAAGAATATATTTCAACTAAGTGAGTCATTTTAGGGTTTACAAGAGACTTGATTATAAATGGGATCACAGGTCCAAGGAAATCCCCAGATTGTTCTCTGGACAGAAGAGAGGGTGCCTGAACCGGCCTTGGCCCATAACCATACTGATGAATATTTTGCTTATCACCATAGAACCTTCATCTGGCGATGGATGGAGATAGAGACAGAGACCCACATCGTAACACTGGACTTAACTCCCTAGGTCCAAACGAGAAGCAGAAGGAAAGAGAACGTGAGCAAAGACGGCAAGATCAGAGAGAACCTTCATCCCAGGATGGATGGCGATACAGATGGAGACTCACATTGGAGCACCGGACTGAGCCCCCCAAGGTCCAAATGAGGAGCATAAGGAGGAAGAAAATGAAAAAGGAAATAAGGACTGCGAGGGATGTGATCACCCACTGATACAAGGGGACGGATCTAATGAGAGTTTACCAAGGCCAGTTGGACTGGGACTGAACGAGGACGCAATCCAACCAGATTCTCTGAATGTGGCCGGATTCTCTGAATGTGGCTGGCCAGAGTCTTTCTGAAAAGCCATTGACAATGGCACTGGGACTTGTTTCCTCTGCATATACTGGATTTTGCGGATCCAGTCCATCTGGACACTTACCTTCCTGGACCTGGAGGGAGGTGGGAGGAACTTGAACTTCCCACTGGGCAGGAAACCCTGACTGCTCTTAGGGAAGGAGAGGGAGGAGGAGAGGGAGTGGGGGGAGCGGAAGGGTGGTGGGAGGAGGGGCGGAAATGGAAACTTTTATAATTTAATAAAATTACAAAAAAAAGAAAAAGAAAACAGAAGCTGTCATCAAAAGCTTCCCAACCTAAAAAAGCCCAAAGTCTGATGGTTTTCGTGCAGAATTCTACCAGAACTTCCAAAAAGAGCCAATACCTATACTCCTCAAAGTGTTCACATAATAGAAACAGAAAGATCATTTCCATACTCTTTTGAATTGCTGGGGCAGACTGAGGGGTCACTGGCAGTGGCACTAGGATATATCCCTACTGCATTCACTGGCTTTTGGGGATCCTATTCTCTTTGGATGTATACCTTGCTCAGTCTAGATATAATAGGGAGGGCTTTGGCCTTTCCACAATGCAATGTACCTTACCCTCTCTGAGGATTGTATCGGGGTGGGGTGGGAAGGTGTGTGGAGGGTATGGGAGGAGGGGAGGGAATGGGAACTTGGATTGGTATTCTTTAAACAATCAAATAATAAATAAATAAACAAATCAATAAATAAACAAACAAACTGACTAACTGGAGATAAAAAGTTAGTTAGCAATAAGCCTGAGCAATAGGTCAAACAGTTTATAATGAATATAAATCTATGTGTTTTTATTTGAGATGGAATGGCTGCGAGACTAGGTGGGATACAAGCTTCTGTCTACAGTGGACATGTTGAATTTGTTATTTAAATGGAGTTAGCTATTCAAGTACTAACTAAAAGTTTATTTTTAGTCTCACTAAACAACGCAGTTATATTTTTAACTGTCTGTTCCCACACCTCTCGAGTAAGAGATGGCCTAAGGATAATGTCATTTAATTCTTATCCCCTAGCTGAGAAACTATTTTGGGTTGCTCTTGATGAATATACACTAAATGATTCCCTCTTTAGAAATGTCCCGACCTCCAGATTAAGATATCTGCTTAGTCATTTTACAGATCAGTTTGGATCTAATAGACACAAACAGGGTTTTTTTCATCCAAAGTTCAAATCTTTACTCTTTAGCAAAACTTCCTTCCCAAAAACCTTTTCCAGTATTGTCTCAGGAATTATTTATTCCTTTGACTTAGGATTCCAGCTTTGAAGTCATTCTTGAATTCTCTGTCTCCTATCAGTTGCATACCAAGCTTTCAGCAAGTTCTCCTGATATTTCAGCATTTGACTACATACCACGAATTCTAATTCTGGAGATCTGCCACAAGCCAACATGATGCATTGCTTACATTAACATGTTAGCCTCCAATGAAGCCTCACTCCTCCCATTCATACTCCCTTTCCATCTGGTTTTGATAGAGCAACCAGAATAATTTGATTTAAAATGAAGATCTTGTTCAAAGTGCTCCAACAACACCCATGGTGCTGAGAGTGGAGGCAGCACCCTTGAAGTTACTCACCACACTCAACAGCTGTTACTCCTTTAGACGTCGATTGCTCTTTTGTCTACAACTCTCCCTTTTTAAAAATCTCTTATTATGCCCGCCTATCCCTGTCCACATATCAACACCATCTTTTATTGATTGTAATTTAGATGCCAAATTAGTGTCAAACCTATGTATTTTCTTCCTCTACGTTGGTGCACATTTTAAAACCATTATTTTGATTCACACATACACACTCCTCTTATGGCATCTTGGACCCAGATGAAATGGACATGTACATTTTAGTGAGAACAAGACAGGGAAGATGTTGGAAGGAAGCCGCTTGTTGCTTCCCGACTGCTTAGCCCTGAAATAATCACACAGAAACTGTATTATTTAAATCACTGTTAGGACCATTACCTCTAGCTTCTTATTGACTAACTCTTACATATTAACAACCCATTTCTATTAATCTGGGTTTCACCACAAGGCTGTGGCTTACCAGCTAAAGTTCTGGCATTCGTCTCTGGCAGGGCTATGTGGCTTCTCTCTCACTCTGCCTCCTTTCTCCCAGCATTCATTTTGTTCCACCCACTCCTTGCCTACCTCTATTCCACTATAGTACTGCTATAGGCCCAAAACAGTTTCTCTATTTATTAACCAATAAAAGCCACACATAGACAGACGGACTTTTTACACCAGGAAGAGAACCAATACTCTCCACTATTCAGGCTTGTGTATATGTATCATGATTTGAGAAGAGGTTCTGTATTTCTGGTCTCTAGTATCACTTCTAACAGAAAGGTATACTGACTAATATTAAATATCTCTTTGAGCTCTCTGATGACTGCATCAGACAGTCATCAGATGTTAATTGCTTCTAACAAATCAATAATGTAGCTTTCTGATTTGGACTTCACAAAATTTTACTAGAACAAAACCCCCTTACCTTCAATTCCATTTTTTTTAAAAAAAAATCCTTTTTATTTTATTTATTCTTGATGTCTCTCACATCATGCATCTCCATCTTATTCATTTCTATGTCCCTGTGTTTCCACTCTCTGCACTTGCAACCTGTCCCCAAAATAAAATAAAATAAAAATTAAGAGAAAGTATGAAGAAAGAACAAACAAACAAAAGAAAATCAATCTCATCATGGAAGCTGATGACATAGTGGGTCATGCAGTAAACCCTTTTGTTCATATATTTTTACTTGCAAGTACTTATTGCAAGGAGTCATTGGTTTAATTCTAGGCCTCTGGTTTCTGCTACACTATCGATGTTGGGCCCTGACTGGAACTCCTCTTGGTTGTCCTGTTGTTGCTCTGTGTCATGAATATCCTGCAGCTTTGCGTCTATAGGACAGATCCCTTCACATACTCCAGCACATCACAGGTTCGGTGGATTTTGGGGTGTGCCAAACAAACCCTTTTTCTGGGCTTCTGTTATCCTGCCAGTTCTCCCTTATCCTCATCTCTATGGTGAGCTCTCCGACATTGCCCTGGCTGTTTCACCCCTTGTAGTGATAAGCAAGGGGTGGGGCCAGTTCTCCTGCTTTCCTGTTCTCGGGGTCGTTCCTCAACAGTTCTACTGTGTCCCCCAGGCACAGGTGTGATATAGGGGTCACTCTACAGAGGGCTCCAGCTGATGAGGAGCAAGGACAACTCTCCTGCTCTCATGACTTCGCAGCAAGGTCTCCTGCCTCAGGCATTGATGGGCCGCAGGGTGGCATTTGCATTTTCATTTCTTGATTAATAATATTCCTTAGGTTTCATTGAAAGTATTTCTACTAGGATGTCCTCAAATGAGTTCTAAGTTTAGGTTCTATATAAGATTTTGCCAATAAATTATTGTTTTAAACAAATTGATATTTTTTTCTTTCCATTGCCCTATTATTACTTCAAGAAAACAATTACTTGCTTCTGATATTTGGAAAAAATTATGATATTCACTGTGTCTTCAATCTCACTTAAGAAATATATAGGCTAGGTTATTAAATGTTTTTAAAATAATTACTGTTTTATATAACAGAATGTGGAAAAGTGATTTTTGCCAGTTTACATTTGATGGAACTTTATTTTAGGATGTTTTTTAGAAGTCTCAGCATTAACATTTTCTTATTTTTATTCCATCTTGCTTGTTTTATAGTTTACTACAATGTAGTTTTTAGTTATACACGTGATCTAAGCAAAAAGTTTATGTTTTTTCTTTCTATTTTGTTGATTCATTATTTAGTTTATTGATATTTGTTACTTCTTTATAGAGAGATTCAAGCAATAGTAGAATTGATAATTGTTTTAAAGAGGCAGATATTTTAATTTATTTGATTCTTTGAAAGCATATCAATTACTTCTACAATCTTCATTTGTTTTCCCATGTCAGTATACTATTATTTATATATATATACATATATATATAACACTATATATACGGATTTTGCTTTTTTTTTCTCCCTCAAATTTAGCTTAAATTTGGGAAAGTTATTATTGCCCAGCCAGAGAAAATTTAAGGATCATGAAAGTTCAGCCTTTGCACCATGGTTCAGTTTTTATAGTTTAGTTTTTCCCTTTACTGCTTTCAAAGCAGTTTTAAAATTAGTTATTGTGTCTTTGGTTTCCTTTCATTTTTCCTTATCTCATTCAGCTCCCTCTGCCCTTCTGTCTGGCTCCCGCCTCGCTCCTCTTTGTATCTCAGTCTCTTGTCTTATCCTCTCATCTCTCATCTCTTGTTTCATGGTGTTCATTTCTTCTGCTTTTTACTGCACGACAAAGCAGACACTTTCTAAAGTCTTCCTTTTTATTCTGTAGGTTTCTTTTTAATTTTTAAAGCAGGTTGTTTGTCTGACTACAAGAAGCTATGTTCAGCTGCTTTAACTCTGTACCCCTTTTATAGGCCACTCGTTCTGATTTTCCTGTCTACTCACTCTCAGAGGAGGAGATGCTATCAATAACCACATTTCTGTAGTCTGGGTGTCAGGCTCTTTTCCTGCTGGTTCAGTTGGTATCCGTGTCCACGTATGTGGTGACTGGGCTGCAGATGCTGAAGAAAGCCAAGGATGTGGGATGTGGAAAGCCGGCTGCTGATCTCCAGTGTGTATTTTACTTTAAGAAAAACTTAGATTCTCCAGAGGTATTGGTTTTCTGATATTACTATCATTAGAGAAAGGGGATATGGCTACTGTTCTGTGACTTTTAGTGAGTTACTCTTCTCTAGAGTTCTTATTCCATCAATTATGCTTATTTTCTCATTCTAAACGTTGCCCTTTTGTATTTCCATATTGCCATTTGTATTTCATTCTGGTTTTATTTGCTGTTGTTTCATGCTTTTCTTTTCTTTCCATTTTGGTTTTTCCAGACAGCATTCCTTGGTGTAGCCTTGACAATCCTGGAACTCACTCTATAGACCAGACTGGCCTTGAACTCAGAGAACTGCCTGCCACTGCCTCCCAAGAGTTAGGACTTAAAGTAGTGTACTGGCACAGCCTGGCTCTTATTATTTGTTTTTTGAATCTTTTTAATATTTTAAGAAAAAAATTAGAGAAGAAAAACCTATAGACTTGAATCTGCAGCCAGTAGTGTATGTAGTATTCATGTAAATATTTGTCTTTCACTGAAAACCTGTGGTCATAAGTCAGCATGGTGGAGACCAGGAGAGCTGGTCACAGGATTCTTTGTCCATGTAGGAAACTAAAGATATGGTAGGCCAGAATATCAAACGAAAGACAATCAGAAGGAGGTAGTAAGCTCTCTCACCCAGCTTTTTATTTCACTTAGTCTTTGCAATGTATGGAAGAGTATCCGCAAATAAGAAGAAAATTCTACTTTCCATTTCTGTGAAGACTACTATCAAAAGACTAGTCATATGGAAGCACCATGATAATTTTCACCCATGCATCTCTTCACACCATATCCAGGAAACTTGATAAATGGAATTAATTATCACATCTCTTTTTCTTTTAAGATTAGTAATAATTAGTGTCCATTCATGCTCTAGCTGTGGAAAGTGCCAGGCTGTACTTTCTTCGAGTCAGATCTCTAAGGCCAACCATACACACTGTGGAAATAGGAAGTCTGATATTTGAAACCCTTGTCACAGGGGCTCTCAGGTCTTCCACTATTGAACTCGTGGGAGCTTTGAGTATCCTGAATGCCCTGGTGACCTGGCATCTGCCGTTCCACAGAAGTGGAGTGCAGAGAGCATGGAAAAGTCAGTCTGGATGTTCACAGAGAAAAGACTAAGCAGAGGCCCCCTAATTAGCAATGAACACACATGGGAGTGCTATTTAGACGTCACCATGTATAGTTCTTTTCTATTCTGTAGTCAGTTGTCGCACTAAGAATGTCCTGCTTCCAGATAAAAATAGGAACATATACACAAATACATAGAAAGTGGAAACCTTGGTCATGGCCTTCGATATGTCAGTCTTTCTCCATTTCCTCCTGGAACTTCATTTTATTTACAGTATTGTGAGTAAAGATTTACATTAGCATAGAGTTCAGAACCTCAAATAAAGCCCCAGCAAAGAATTAATCTGCTTTCTTCAATATTTTCAAAACTAAATTAGACTTGGGGAATTAATTTTCAAAATTCTTATGCAATTTTAAGATCACACGTACAAATAAAACATCACGTTTTTAAGATTTATAGCACATTGTTTTCCCTTAGAGCTCAATCGTCTTCATTTATTTTTAGCAGCATAGCTTAATAATAGTCTACAATAGTATACAATGCAAAAGGATTGTTATATCAGTGAATAGCAACCTTTGCATTTTGTCAATTCCTGTTCTCAACTCCTTGAAAATACATGCTGAATTGCAGCGCTGGAAGCTTTTTTTTTTCTGCTATGTGAATCATGCAGTATCTATCTATGTACGGGCACAATCCATTTTAAATATCCACAAATTTCCCTAAAGTCCCAAGTGGTTTCCTTGGCAACAAGGCTCCCGAGATGTAAAGGGCTCACGTAGTTAGGATATTGCCTATCATTCTCCCTTTCTGGGTTATTTTAAAAAGCTTCAATTTTCTTTGCCCATATAAAAAATTCTCCATTGGTTGGTGATGCAAAAGCGAATATGGAAGGCATTAGAGAGCAAGGGTACGTCACAGTCTAGTGTGTGAGGGCAAATTATTACTTTCAGCATTCCCTGATTTGTAGAGTGCCATTTTCATGTACCAAATTACAGTACAAAGAGGAGCAAACCATAAATACACCAGGATAATTTTTAGATAGAATGAGATAAAATATCTGGAAATAGCATTTCACAATAGAGGCAGTGATTAATCATGGCAAGGTGTCTATGCAACTTCCTTTCAATTCTCTGGGAATAGCATGCCGAGAATGAGGTCAGATCTTAGGACAAGACATCGGAGGAAATTAAACATGTTGAGGTAGATGCTAAATATTCTGTAGAGTCTTCCCACTGTATGACACTTCAGATGTGGATGTGTGTGTTGAGAGAGATGTTGAGTAAGTAGTTTTGGAAAATTATGTCAGGCATTATAAATTACTCTTTATTATCAAACTACAGTTCACCAAAATTCCCCACAATGTGTGAAATGACAAAGACATTATTTATTTTCATTTTAGCCTGTAGATTACATGCCCCACAAAGGGACATCTCTCTCTTTTTCTCTCTGTCTCTGTCTCTGTCTCACTCTGTGTGTGTGTGTGAGAGTGCGTATGTGTGTATTTAATGAATCAAATGATGAATTTCTCTAACACTGGAGGTACATATCTAATAATAGTTGTTTTCTTAAAGGCACTCAGGATCACAAAAATGATCCCTTATAAATGATAAGCAAATGTCTGTGCTGCTATTCCCATACCTATGTAATCAGTCATCAGAAACTCTGAGACAACACAAATAGACTCTGTGTCCATAGACCTTTTATTATGTCACTTAAACACCTTAAATGCGCATTTTCTTACTTACTGCGCTTGAATCCTATTGACAGCAGCTTTTCACTCAGGTATTTTTGATGGCACTAACGCTAATTCTTACTTTCACTGATTTTCTTAATATTTATGAGGAAAAATTAACATTGGGGGTGGCTTCCAATATGAATTTTACTATGAACCACATTTTTTAATTAATTAACTTATTTATTAAAAAAATTCTACCTCCTCCCCTCCTCCCATTTTTCTCCCACTCCCCCCAACCCCACTACCCCTCCCTCTCCAGTCCTAAGAACAGTCAGGGTACCCTGCCCTGTGGAAAGTCCAAGGCCCTCCCACCTCCCTCCAGGTCTAGGAAGGTGAGCATCCAGACAGACTAGGCTCCCACAAAGCCAGTCCATGCAGTAGAATCAAAATCAAGTGCCATTGTCCTTGGCTTCTCTGTCAACCCTCATTGTTAGCCACATTCAGGGAGTCTGATTTGATCACATGCTCTATCAGTCCCAGACCAGCTGACCTCGGTGAGCTCCTATTAGATCAGTCCCACAATCTCAGTGGGTAGATGCAATCCTGACTTCCTTGCTCATGTTCTCCCTCCTTCTTCTCCTCATTTGGACCTTGGGAGCTCAGTCCAGTGCTCCAATGTGGGTCTCTGTCTCTATCTCCATCCATTGCCAGATGAAGTTTCTATAGTGATATGCAAGATATTCATCAGTGTGGCTATAGGATAAGGCCAGTTCAGGCACCCTCTCTTCTGCTGCCCTAGGAACAAGCTGGGGACATCTCCTTGGACATCTGGTCACCCTGCTAGAGTCAAATCTTTGCTGGCCCTAAAATGGCTTCCTTAATTAAGATACCTACTTCCCTGCTCCCATATCCACCCTTGCTCCATCCCAGCCATTCCATTCCCCCAATCTCTCCCCTATCCTCCCCTTCTCCTTCTCTCTCCCCATCTCCCCTTACACACACCCCACCCCCACCCCTGTGCTCCCAACTTTTGCCTCTCAATCTTGTCTACTTCCAATATCCAGGAGGATAACTATATGTTTTTCTTTGTGTTCACCTTCTTATTTAGCTTCTCTAGGATCCAATTCCACTCTTGGAAATATACTGATGCCCAATCATACTACAAAAGCATTTGTTCAACTATGTTCATAGCAGCACTAATTGTAATAGCCAGAACCTAGAAACAACCTAGATGCCCCACAATAGAAGAATGGATAAAGAAGGTGTGGCACATATACACATTAGAGTTCTACTCAGCGGTAAAAAGCAACTATATCTTGAATTTTGCATGCAAATGGATGGAAATAAAAAACACTTTACTGAGTGAGATAACCCAGACCCAAAATGATGAATATGGTATGTACTCACTCATAAGTGGACTCTAGCCATAAATAAAGGACATTGAGCCTATATTTTGTGATACTGTGAACCTCATTGTGATTTTACATTTCATCACTTTCAAAAATAGTTTAAAATAATAATTTAATCTTTTAGAATTGACATCACAATGTCAAAAATGCATTAGTCTTAATATCATAACTCCTTATTCTTGCCAATCCAATTCTTTATATTTTCTCCCATTGCCACTCTCCCTTTCTTTCTCCCTCTCTGTGTTCCTTTCCTCTTTCCTTCCTCCTTCAAGTTGAGTGTCTGGATTAATAATCACAGCCTATAGAAATTAAATATCAGAAGAAGTAATGATATTAAACCAACATTCCAATTTTCCCGGAAAGAAAAGCACATCACCAGATCTACTGATTTTTTGATTTTTACTAGAATTTTAAGGAATCATTTAAAACAAATCTTCTAAACCTGTTCTATATTAGAACAGGAAGGGACAATAACAAACTCATCCTATGGAGGTAGAATTATTCTGCTTCCATGTATCATAAGGGCATTTAAAAAACTGTATCAAAATTTCTCCAATAAAGACTTACACAAAAATCAAAAGAAAAAAGGTAAACCAAATTCTAGAACTCAGTAGAATATAGCCTACCACCCTAATAACTATGCTAATAACATCTTAATATTATTTGTCTAATACTCACAAGTCAATCCAATAGGTAACAAACCAAAATATAAAAATCACATGATCATCAATAAATGCAATAAAGTCCTTTGACAAATTTCAGCACAACTTAATGGTAAAGATTCTAAGGAAATTAGGTATATATTGATAGTATCTCAATATAGTAAAGTCTTATGAAAAGAAAATCTATGACCAAGATTATATTAATTCAGAAAAAATAAAATTTCTTATAATATATATATTCAGACAAGATTGAGTCTTCCTGTATTTTTTGTATATTTTATTATTTTTATTTATTTAATTTATAAAATTTTATTAATTTATAAAAGTTTCCATTTCCGCCCCTCCTCCTAACACCCTCCCACTCCCCCCACTCCCTCTCCATCCCTAAGAGCAGTCAGGGTTTCCTGCCCTGTGGGAAGTTCAAGTTCCTCCCCCCACCCTCCAGGTCCAGGAAGGTGAGCATCCAAACAGAATGGATCCCAAAAATCCAGTATATGCAGAGGAAACAAGTCCCAGTGTCATTGTCAATGGCTTTTCAGAAAGACCCCGTGCCAGCCACATTCAGAGAATCTGGCCACATTCAGAGAATCTGGTTGGATCACGTGCTCGTTCAGTCCCAGTCCAACTGGCCTTGGTGAACTCTCATTAGATCAGTCCCCTTATATCAGTGAGTGAACGCACTCCTCACGGTCCTGCCTTTCTTGTTCATGTTCTCCCTCCTTCTGCTCCTCATTTAGACCTTGGGGGCTCATTCCAGTGCTCCAATGTGGGTCTCTGTCTCAATCTCCATCCATCAACGGGTGAAGGTTCCCTCTGGTCTTGCTTTCTTTGCTCACGTTCTCTTTCCTTCTGCTTCTCGTTTGGACCTAGGGAGTTAAGTCCAGTGTTCCAATGTGGGTCTCTGTCTCAATCTCCATCTATCGCCAGATGAAGGTTCTATGGTGATATGCAAAATATTCATCAGTATGGTTATGGGCCAAGGCCGGTTCAGGCACCCTCTCCTCTGTCCAGAGAACAATCTGGGGATCTCTCCTTGGACCTGGGATCCCATTTATAATCAAGTCTCTTGTAAACCCTAAAATGACTCCCTTAGTTGAGATATATTCTTCCCTGATCCCATATCCATCCTTCCTCCCTCCCCCCCCATCCCAGTCCCCCGAGCTTTCCCCAATCCTCCCCTACTCCCTTCTCTCTAACCCTCTCCCCTTCCAACAACCCTCCCACCCCCCCCCCCATGCACCCGAGGTTACCTGGGACGCTTGTCTATTTCCAATCTCCAGGAGGATAACTACATGATTTTCTTCAGGTTCACCTTCTTATTTAGCTTCTCTAGGATCACGAATAATAGGTTCAAAGACCTTTAATTATGGCTAGAATCCACTTATGAGTGAATACATACCATATTCCTCTTTTTGGGTCTGGCTTACCTCACTCAGTAAAGCGTTTTCTATGTCCATCCATTTGCATGCAAAATTCAAGATGTCATTGTTTTTTACCGCTGAGTAAAACTCTAATGTATATATGCTCCACACCTTTTTTTAACCATTCTTCTATTGAGGGGCACCTAGGTTGTTTCCAGGTTCTGGCTATTACAAATAGTGCTGCTATGAACATAGTTGAACAAATGCTTTTGTGGTGTGATAGGGCATCTCTTGGGTATATTCCCAAGAGTGTAATTGCTGGGTCTTTGTGCTTGAGGCCTTTCATAGAGCTATAAGATAAGAGAAAGATATAAAATGATACAAATAGAAAAGATCTTAAGTTATCCCTATGTGAAGATATTGTAATTTTATACTAAAAACACCCTTTAGACTCTGCCAGAACATTTATAAATCTGATAAATTCTTTCAATAACGTTTCCAGATGCAAAATCGACATACAGATGTCATTTTTTGGTATAATATCAATAAAATTTGCATAGAAAATAATAACAAATTCCACTGACAATAGACTTAAATTGGACATAACAACAAACAAACCAAAGATAGTAAGGGAAAGTCTACACAAAGGCGCACTAAAAAATCCTGTAAGTGGAAGAAATAGTCTTCTGCAGGAAAGAGCACAGCAATGGTTAGTCAATACCAAATGGCCATTGCAGAAAACATGAAGACAAGTAACATTATAAAGAATGAGAAACATATATTTAGAAATATACATTTCTATACATACACACATTTAAAATCAATTAATAAAAAATAGGACATGAATTTGATAGAGAGAAACAACAAATATATAGAAGTGTTTGAGTGGAGGAAAGGGAAGGGTGAAATGGTATAATTGCATTATAAACTCAAAAATAAAAGCAAAATCGAAAAAAAAAAATAAACGAAGCTCCTATGAATCAAGGGATAGAAAAGCCTCTTCTTTTCCTTGCCTGTGGTCTGAATCTAGCATATAGGAGGCTGGAGTGGCCAAGTTAGCACCATAAACAGTGGCAGTTAGAAAAAGGACAGTTGATGTCAAAAACGTGACAATTACACCAAAAGCATAACAGCTATGCCAAAGGTATGAAAGCTATGCCAAAAGAGTAACAGATAGAAAAAGGCGCAAAGTAAAAAACAGTGACATTATAAAGCCCACGACAAATATTCCCAGCCCCGATGGTGCTGAAGGGGAGCAAGCAGGGAGGAGATCTGACTTGCTCTTCAATATAGTGCTTGAAGTTCTAGCAATAGTAATAAGACAAAATAAGGAGATCAAGGGGATTCGAATTGGAAAGGAAGAAGACAAATTTTGTTGTTTGCAGATGATATGATAGTGTACATAAGCGACCCCAAAAACTCTACCAAAGAACTCCTACAGCTGATAAACACTTTTAGTAATGTGACAGGATGCAATATCAACTCCAAAAAATCGGTTGCCCTCCTATACACAAAGAACAAAGAAGCAGAGAGGAAATCAGAGAAACATCACCTTTCACGATAGCCACAAATAGCATAAAGTATCTTGGGGTAACTCTAACCAAGGAAGTGAAAGATCTTTTTGACAAGAACTTTAAGACTTTGAAAAAGGAAATTGAAGAGGATACTAGAAAATGGAAGGATCTCCAATGCTCTTGAATTGGGAGGATCAACATAGTAAAAATGGCAATTCTACCAAAAGCAATCTATAGATTCAATGCAATCCCCATCAAAATCCCAACAAAATTTTTCACAGACTTGAGAGAACAATGATCAAGTTTATATGGAAAAACAACAAAAGAAAGTATAGTCAAAACAATCCTATATAATAAAAGTACTTCTGGAGGCATTACCATCCCTGACTTCAAACTCTATTACAGAGCTACAGTAATGAGAACAGCTTAGTATTGGCATAAAAACAGAGATGTTGACCAATGAAATTGAATAAAAGACCAGGATATTATCCCACCTATGAACACCTGATTTTCGACAAAGGAGCTAAAAGTATACAATGGAAGAACGAAAGCATCTTTAAGAAATGGTGCTGGCATAACTAGATGTCAACCTGTTGAAGAAAGAAAATAGATCCATATCTATAACCATGCAAAAAAACTCAAGTCCAATGGATTAAACCTCAATATAAATATGACCACACTAAACCTGATAGAAGAGAAATTGGGAAGTAGTCTGCAACACATGGGTACAGGAGATCACTTCCTACGCATAACCCCAGTAGCACAGACAATAATAGCAACATTGAATAAATGGGACCTCCTGAAACTGAGAAGCTTCAGTAAAGGAAAGGACACTGTCATAAAGACAAAAAGACAACCTACTGAATGGGAGAAGATCTCTACCAATCCCACATCAGTCAAAGGACTGATCTCCAAAATATATAAAGAACTCAAGAAACTAGACTTTAAAATGCTAATTAACCCAATTAAAAACTGTGGCACTGAACTGAACAGAGAATTTTCAACAGAAGTTCAAATGGCCAAAAGATACTTAAGGTCATGTTCAACTTCCTTAGCGATCATGGAAATGCAAATCAAAACGACTTTGATATACCATCTTACACCTGTCAGAATGGCTTAAATTAAAAACACCAATGAAAGCCTATGCTGGAGAGATGTGGAGTAAAACGAACACTCATCCATTGTTGGTGGGAATGCAAACTTGTGCAACCACTTTGGAAATCAGTGTGGCAGTTTCTCAGGTAACTGGGAGTCAACCTCCCTCAGGATCCAGCAATTCCACCATTGGGAATATATCGAAGAGATGCCCAGTCATACTACAAAAGCATTTGTTCAACTATGTTCATAGCAGCACTATTTGTAATAGCCAGAACCTGGAAACAACCTAGATGCCCCTCAATGGAAGAATGGATAAAGAAAGTGTGGAATATATACACATTAGAGTACTGATCAGTGGTAAAAAAGCAATGACATCTGGAATTTTTCATGCAAATGGATGGAAATGGAAAACCCAGTGAGTGAGATAACCCAGATCCCAAAAGAGGAATATGATATGTACTAACTCATAAGTGGATTCTAGCCACAAACAAAGGACGTTGAGCCTATAGTTCATGATCCGAGAAAAGCTAAATAAGAAGGTGAACCCAAAGAAAAACATATAGTTATCCTCCTGGATATTGGAAGTAGACAATATCGCCAGGGAAAAGTTGGGAGTACAGTGGTAGAGTTGGGGTAGGTGTAAGGGGAGATGGGGAGAGAGAAGGAAGAAGGGGAGGATTGGGGAGAACTTGGGGGAATGGGATTGTTGAGAATAAGGAAGGGTAGATATGAGAGCAGGGAAGAAGATATCTTAATTAAGGAAGCCATTTTAGGGTTGGCAATAGTCTTGACTCTAGAGGGTTCCAAGGTATCTAAGGAGATGTCCCCAGCTAGGTTCTTGGGTATCAGAGTAGAAAATGCCTGAACTGACCTTGTCCCATAGTCACACTGATGAATATCTTGCATATCACCATAGAACCTTCATATGTCGAAGGATGGAGATAGAGAAAGAGACCCACATTGGAGCACTGGACTGAGCTCCCAAGGTCCAAATGAGGAGAAGAAGGAGGGAGAACATGAGCAAGGAAGTCAGGATCACGAGGGGTGCGTCCACCCACTGAGATGGTGGGACTGATCTAATGGGAACTCACCAAGGCCAGCTGGACTGGGACTGAATGAGCATGTGATCAAATCAGACTCCCTGAATGTGGCTAACAATGAGGGTTGACAGAGAAGCCAAGGACAATGGCACTGGGTTTTGATTCTACTGCATGGACTGGCTTTGTGGAAGCCTAGTCTGTCTGGATGCTCATCTTGCTAGACCTGGATGGAGGTTGGAGGGCCTAGGACTTCCCACAGGGCAGGGGACCATGACTGCTCTTAGGACTAGAGAGGGAGGGAGAAGGGGATGGGCGGAAGATGGAGGGAAATAGGAGGAGGTGGAAATTTTTAATAAACAAAACAAAACAAAACAAAAGGTAACTGGATCTGGGGTAAGATGAAGGAAAATGCCTGATTGATTCATGGTCTCCATTAGGGATTATAGGCGATGTGGTTCATGCAGCCATGACTGCTGATCTGATTGGCTAATTCCCCTTCCACTTCTGAGATTTGTAGTGTTTTGCTTTTAAATTGAATGACTTAAGGAAATAAACTTGTTACTGCTTGGCTCGACTCCCTGCTTTGTCTGATTGTCTTGGAATCCTGGGGGGCTGCATGGTGAGCTGTGCCCTTCTCCTCATCCAGGGCCAGTTGTGAGTGGCTGACTCAGTTCTTTAGTGGGGAAATGGAGTATAAAGAGAGACACCCTCCCCCACCCCACGCACTTGCCCCAACCATATCTGGCACAGCCATATCTGAAGGAAATGTCAAAAGTCATTAGGCCAGAACAGCAGCTTAACAAAGATCCAACAAAGATCCATGTTATGGCTGCCATTCCAACTCTGGTTTTCATCTCCACCTGTTGCATACTTGGGGTACTTTTAACATTTGCAGAATTTGGAGATATTGGAATGATAGAAAATTTCTTATGAATCATTTATGCTTTCTCCCAGGAGCACTGTTTCTAAGATTACCCACAATAGGCCTGAACACACTATCTCCCATTTTTTAGGGAGATATCTGTATCTACTTGAAGGTCTTCCCTATGCCTTGCAGGTTGTGACACACATAAAGAAACCAGAGGTCTCTTTATGAGGCTGTAAGATATTTTTGAAACATCTATCCCTGTACTTACTCAGGAACAAGATAATCAAAATAAAGTAAACTTAAAAAGATAAACAGTATTTGGTGGGCTAGAGGAGCTGGTCACAGATCTGATTGCAACTCTCTTCCCACTATGTACTCAGGAATACACAGCGCACACATGGAACATACAATACAAAGGTAGATTAGCTGAAATTATCTCTTCCCTGCATAGAAACTTATATTGAGGGGTAAAAATTAATGTAGAAAGAAGATAAAAGTATGAGACGTCAGGGCCTCCTTTTTTAGAAAAGTTAGCTCAAGCAGAGTCACTGTGATGTCATCTGACCAAAGAATGAAAGACTACTGGAATAATCCATATAAACAAATTCTGTAAAGATATAAAACATAAGCATTGTATTATACCAGAATTTGCTTAATAACTGCAGTAGCTTTGGCCAGTGGATTTTTCTTGGGTGCTCAGATTATTAAAATCTGACAATACACTGCTTGGGTCATGGCAATCTGCCCAACCCGGCTTGCAGATTTTGTTTTGGTCTAGGACCCTTGTAGCCACAGAAGATACTAGCTGGATAACAGGCTGTCTTATGCCTGATAGTCTTAAAAATTGGATTCTCAGGATAATGAGTAAAAATGATAATAAATGATAACTGTTTATCATTGATGATTAAGCTGAAGGGTGAAATGACTGTAAACTGCGCTGTCAGCATTTTTCAGTTTTGACTAGAAGATACGCAAGAGTAAGTGGAACACATGTATACACCAAAAATGATGTGATCTATTTTCCTGAACAGCTTACTGAATTCTGTATAAATAAACACTCTGACTGCCAGTCAGTCAGGCTGCAAGATTCTCCCTACCACCATGCCTGGCTCATTCTTTGCCTCACAGACTCCTTACATCCTCTCTGGACTGCTGAGGCTGGCACCTAGCACATGGCCAGCAGGTAAGGGAACTGATCCTCCCATTTACTAGCTGCAGCACTTGGGAAAGTAAGCCCTGCACCTCATCTGTGCAGCACAGTGGAGCTGAGCCAGTGACTGGGGCAAGGGTGAGCTGGCCTGAGAATAAAAGCATAAGGAGATCTGGCTCTGTCCCTCATTTGCCATATGGTGACATTGGTGAAGAAAGATGTCCTATCCCCCTCCCCTCACTGCCTGTAGTGGATAGGAGATCTGGTACTGAGGTTATAAGAGCAGGGTAGCTGTCCCTTCCCTTCACCACATGCAGCATTCAGGAAAGTGCTCACCCCTGCACCTTGTTTGGGCAACACAGTAGATCTGGGCCTGCTGGTTAAGGTGTGAGAGAGCTGACTTGAGGGCATAAAGGCAGAAGAACTGGCCCTGTTCCTTACTCATATCTGCAAGGGCTGAACTAGCCAAGGCAATGTCAGGGAACTAACCCTGGTCATGAGGAAGGTGGAGAGCTGGCAGGCTGACCAACCATGTAATCATCCAAGCCCAGAATTAGGGTTATATAAGTTTGCCAATTCCAATTTCACCCCAAATATAATCTGCTGGAGCACGTGAAGGGGCCTAGGCTGCAGAACAAAAGCCGAAGGATCTCCACAAAACAGGGCAAGAACAGGATATGGAAGAGGAGTCCCAGTGAGGGCCCAGTACCAATAGCATATGCAGAAGACAGAGACCTTGAACCAGACCAATGACTCTTTGCAATGAACACTTGCAAGTAAAGATGTATAAATCACAGGAAAACTGTGTTACTCACTGTGTTACTCACTGTGTCACACTACAGCTTCCATGACAAGATTTTTCTTTCTTTTTCTTTTTTTCCTCTTACATCTTATTTTATTTTGTGGGAGAGGTTACAAGAGCAGAGGACATATAGGAAGGGATTGAGAAATTAATGGGATTGAGATTCATCATGTGAAAGACACAAAGAATAAATATAAAGAAAACTAAAATGTAAATAATAGTAACAATAATGGGATTTTCCTTTATCTCCTCAAAAGCAACAGGCGTAAAAAAGAAACCATCAAATAGAACTGTTGAAAATTGTTATAAGGATTCTGAAAGGCAGCTCTCCACAATTGATGGCTTCTGTCAGGGGTGCCTGTAGGGAAGGAGTCAGTTTTCTGCAGAAGGCTGACCACTGGGAGTTTGACTGTTCTCCATGAGTATATAGGCAACACTGATTGGACTTGTATTTTTATCATTATTTTTATTTTGTTGGCGCGGGGAAGCCAAAAAGGACAGAGGGTATATATGGAAAGTTTGGAAAGTGAAGTAGATGTAAAATTTTCAAAAAATCAGTGAAAATATTATTTTGGGAAAAAGGATCTCTATGATAGAAGTTGAAGATAATGAAAAAGGAAACTGAAGAAGACAGTAACTGAGGAAGAGTTTTTCCATGTTCCTGTAGAGAGAGCAGCACTAGAAGTGTCATCACACTGATCTCAAATTATGTAACAGGAAGGCTGCTTGTTTGTTCCCGGCCATTTAGCCCCAGAATAGCGACACAGAAACTATTTTAATTAAAACGCTGCTTAGACATAGTAGAACAAATGCTTTTGTAGTATGTTAGGGAATCTCTAGGGTATATTCCCAAGAGTGGAATTGCTGGGTCCGGAGGGAGGTTGACTCCCAGTTTCCTGAGAAACCGCCACACTGATTTCCACAGTGGCTGCACAAGTTTGCATTCCCACCAACAATGGATGAGTGTTCCCCTCATTCCACATCCTCTCCAGCATAGGCTATCGTTGGTGTTTTTCACTTTAGCTGTTCTGACAGGTGTAAGATGGTATCTCAAAGTGGTTTTGATTTGCATTTCCCTGATCGCTAAGGAGGTTGAGCATGACCTTAAGTGTCTTCTGGCCATTCGAAGTTCATCTGTTGTGAATTCTCTGTTCAGTTCAGTACCCCATCTTTTAATTGGGTTAATTAGAGTTTTACTGTCTAGTTTCTTGAGTTCTTTGTATATTTTGGAGATCAGACCTTTGTCTGATGAGAGGTTGGTGAAGATCTTCTCCCAGTCAGAATGCGGCCTTTTTGTCTTACTGACAGTGTCCTTTGCTTTACAGGAGCTTCTCAGTTTCAGTAGATCCAATTTTTTTCATTGTTTCTCTTATTGTCTGTGCTACTGGGGTCCTACTTAGGAAGAGGCCTCCTGTGCCTATATCTTGTAGACTACTTCCCACTTTCTCTTCTATCAGGTTCAAAGTGGATGGATTAATGTTGATGTCTTTAATCCATTTGGACTTGATTTTTGTGCATGGTGATAGATATGGATCTACTTTCATTCTTTTACAGGTTGACATCCAGTTATGACAGCACCATTTGTTAAAGATGCTTTCCTTCTTCCATTGTATACCTTTAGCAGCACTATTTGTAATAGCCAGAACCTGGAAACAGCCTAGGTGCCCCTCAATAGAAGAATGGTTAATAAAGGTGTGGAACATATACACATTAGAGTTCTACTCAGCGGTAAAAAACAATGACATCTTGAATTTTGCATGCAAATGGATGGAAATAGAAAACGCTTTACTGAGTGAGGTAAGCCAGACCCAAAAAGAGGAACACGGTATGTATTCACTCATAAGTGGATTCTAACCATAATTAAAGGTCTTTGAGCCTATTGTTCGTGATCCTAGAGAAGCTGAATAAGGAGATGAACCTGATGAAGATTATTTAGCTATCCGCCAGGAGGTAGGAAATAGACAAGCGTCCCAGGTAACCTCGGGTGCATGGGGGGGGTGGGAGGGTTGTTGGAAGGGGAGAGGGTTAGAGAGAAGGGAGTAGGGGAGGAATGGGGAAAGCTCGGTGGCCTGGGATGCGGGGGAGGGAGGAAGGATGAATATGGGATCAGGGAAGAATATATTTCAACTAAGGGAGTCATTTTAGGGTTTACAGGAGACTTGATTATATGTGGGATCCCAGGTCCAAGGAGAGATCCCCAGATTGTTCTCTGGACAGAGGAGAGGGTGCCTGAACCGGCCTTGGCCCATAACCATACTGATGAATATTTTGCTTATCACCATAGATCCTTCATCTGGCGAAGGATGACGATACAGATGGAGACCCACATTGGAGCACCGGACTGAGCCCCACAAGGTCCAAATGAGGAGCAGAAGGAGAAAGAACATGAAAAAGGAAATCAGGACTGCGAGGAATGCTATCACCCACTGATACAAGGGGATGGATCTAATGAGAGTTTACCAAGGCCAGTTGGACTGGGACTGAACGAGGACGTGATCTAACCAGATTCTCGGAATTTGGCCCAATTCTCTGAATGTGGCTGGCCTGAAGTCTTTCTGAAAAGCCATTGACTATGACACTGGGACTTGTTTCTTCTGCATATACTGGATTTTGCGGATCCAGTCTGTTTGAATACTCACCTTCCTGGACCTGGAGTGAGGGGGGAGGAACTTGAACTTCCCACAGGGCAGGAAACCCTGACTGCCCTAAGGGACGAAGAGGGAGGAGGAGAGGGAGTGGGGGGAGTGGGAGGGTGTTGGGAAGAGGGGTAGAAATGGAAACTTTTATAATTTAATAAAATTACTTTCAAAAAAATAAAATCTTTAAATTCAAAATAAAACAGCATATTATCTTTCTTATGCTTTAAAAAAATAAATAAAACGCTGCTTGGCTCATTAGCTCTAACTTCTTGTGGGCTAACTCTTACACCTTAGTTTAACCCATCTCTATTAATTTGTATATCGCCGTGTGTCAGTGGCTTACCGGCAAAGATTCAGCATACCTGACTCTGGCGGCTCCATGGCTGCTCTGACTCTGCCGTTCTTTCTCCCAGCATTCAGTTCCATCTTTCCTGCCTACCTAAGCTCTGCCCTATCAACAGGCCAAGGCAGTTTCTTTATCCATTAACCAAGGAAAGCAACACACAAACGAAAGGATCTCCCACACCAAAATTACACCACAAAGCCATAATTGCAAACATCTTGTGGTTCTGACACAAATAAATGGAGAAGACTCACTCACACGTCTATAGAACTGAACACAGATTTCTAAACAGAAGAAATACAAAGAACTTACAGACATTTTAAAGGGTATCAGCTACGCCAAACATCGCCCCACACCAGTCACAATGACTCTCCTCAGTAAAACAAATGACAACAGAATTGGTGATGTTGGAAAAGGCAACCCTTAAATGATATTGGTAGTATTGAGAACTGGCACAGCCACCATGGAAAGCAATGTGGATTTTTCTCAAAAACCTAAAACTAGGATTATTATATGGGTTAGCTATACCGCTCTTGACCACATAGGAATGTATTCTGTGTTCTCCTGCAGAGATGTTTTACTATCTATATGCATTTCTTCTATACTCATGATTGCTAGAAAATGGAATCAACCCATTTTCTCATCTTAAGTAGAACACTATAAACAAAATTACAGACAATGTAATACTAATTAGTTTTCCCACAATTAGTTTTTTAAACTAGATATATTTGACTCTGAAATCATTTTAGAGCAAATGGTTCTTAAAAAGATGCTAAAAGAGGAAACTTCATGTGGTGCTTTATGGTTTGCTAAGAAGAGTTGATGTATGAAAGCATGATATACCCATTCACCGGTGTCAAATTAAAAGATGATAGGGGAAGTATAATGTTCAAACAGTATTATTCGTGTGAGAGGAAAAAGGAATCTGTATGTATCAGTGTGATTTTTTTGCTTTCTTCTTGCTATAGGAGTTGTCTTACAGAATTGACATAAGGAAGGACTTTCTAGGGTTCAAAGAGCAGAAAGACATAGGAGTCAGAGAGTGAGATAAGTGACTAACCACACTGAGCCATCTGTTAAAAAGTAGAGAGAAATGAATTCTGGTGCTAGCTTGTATTTTCCTTTTTATAGAGTCAAAGAGCTCAGCTTTTGAGTAATATCAACAGCATTGAGGGTAGGTCCCTCGGTGGGCACTCAAAGACATAACCGGAGTTCTGTCTCCCAGGTGATTCTGAATTCAGAATAGTCAAAGATGAAGAGTAAGCAGAAACACATTGGGCAGATGTGTCTTTGTAATTAAAGCCACTTTAAAATACTTTAAAGTTCAAAAGCATAGTAAAACAGAGGAATCTAATGTGACAATCAACAAGGGGAGATGATTTGAAGATACTTTAGAGTCCAGTAAGAAGATTTCTACACATAAAAAGAGCCACAAGTGAAACCACAAAATGAGAAAAAGTTTGAAACTTTTCTCAGCCGTATCTCGTAGAGATAGGCTGGGCCTTCTAATGTGAACTCCATTATGTAGATTTTGTGAAATGTAGATACTTTGCTGTCAGTTATTTAAATATAGAAATAAATTTTTACAGTGTTTATTGAGTTTTAGTCACCAAAATGACTAAGACACAACAAAAAAAAAGTATCAATAGACCACCAGGTATGTAATTTCTGGTTTCTATATGAGGGCACAAAGCTGCTTGCAGAAATACCTAAACCTAGTGTGTCCTTGAAATGTTCAAGACAATCCTGGAGAAAGTCATAACAGAAAGAAGATTCTAAACATCTATAAGATTGTGCATAGTGGATTATGCCACAAACTATAAGTAAGAATCAACATGTATGGCTATATCTGTATCTGTGCATGTTAGTATATAAGCATTGCAATTATTGAAGCACTCTACCTAAGTTTAAATGACTTTATAATGATAATTTTTATATCAGATACAAATCAGAACTAAAACACCATTTGCACGAGTTAATAACCATTCTGGTTCACAGTATGGCATATTCTGCTCTCCTATAAGATTACATAAATCAAAATTAATCAACAGGGCCAATTACAGTGGAGTACCTTTAATCCCAGCACTTGGGGTTTGAGGTAGGAGAGTCATTTAAGCCTATTATGCTAAAGATCAACTAGGCAACATTGTGACATGGTCTAGAAAGAAGAAGCAGAAAATTTTAAAAGAGAATGAAGTAAAAGAAGATAGAATTTACGGAGGAAATTAACTAGGAAATATTTTATATTTAAATATTATTTTGGCTAACTGAAGAAAATGACCAGTT
The DNA here is from genome assembly GCF_982192425.1 of Myodes glareolus. Taxonomy (NCBI): domain Eukaryota; kingdom Metazoa; phylum Chordata; class Mammalia; order Rodentia; family Cricetidae; genus Myodes; species Myodes glareolus. Next base: position 64,449,618 of record NC_142041.1, on the reverse strand, counting down.
TTCAACATTAATTATGAAATTGAGCACTGGATATTTTATGCTTTGTTGAAATTTTATCATGATGCCACTCAGTGAAACATTGTTAAAAGTTAGACCTTATTATTTGTTGTCTTCTTGATTTTTTAAACTTTTGCTTTTTCAGATACACAGTGGTGAGGAAAATATAATAATAATTTTAATAATTCCTGAAGGAGGCTGTTATTCCATGGTACAGTGCAGAAGTACAGAACCAGTCTTCTAGCTTTGTAAACATGTGCAGTGCAAAGAAATAAAGACAGAGATTTAAGGCATCTTGCTAAGTTAGCAGGACCTAAATATATGTGAGCATATTAATTTGGACCTACTTTCACACCAGTTGCTTAAAATATTATAGCAATTCTAAAAGTTTACACAAATGAACTGAAATATTTTGGGGTGATGTTATATTCATACATAACTTGCACATGATAATCATATACATTTGTTCAAAAGTTAACTTTAGCAAAGAAATTTTTCTGTTTTAGGTATGTGTACAGATATATCCATGGCTCATATTTTGTGTGCCTTGAAATTTGCCTAAAGGAAAATAAGAGAAAATTTTAAGAATTAAAAATCATTTGCTTATAGTTGTAGAAAAGCAGAATGATAAATAGTTGGGGAATAAGATATTACTATTTCTAATTGCATATATGCTTAAAAACATATTTAATAAGATGTTTGCTGAAAAGCACAAAAACATGGAATAGGGTTGATTAAATAATTTTACCAAATTGTGTTTCCTAGCAGAGCCTCTTTGTTGATGACAGCATGCATGCTCCTGTATCCAGGAAATGAAGCGGGGCTGAGACAAGCTCACAGATGTGTTGCTACCCTCTCAGAACGGAACAGAGAATGCGATTTGTCCTTTAAAATTCCAAGCATCGTTGTTCTCATAATGTCAAAATTCCCTCAGAAATAGACATTTTCTTGTAATCTTTTATTGAATGGTGTTAGAATTTCCTCCCTAACTGGAAAGTCATTTAAACTCAATAACTGGCTGAATGTACCAGTTTATGTCCTATCTTTGGAACACAAAAATGAAAAATTATGCCTGAGTACAAATTCTTGGCAGTTCAGTTAAAACTCAGCACTGAAAAATAAGAAAAATGATAGGGACTACATGTTGCATTAACATTATTACTTCTTCTAAAATGAGGGACATACTGATACCTTAAAATATTAAGATACTGTGTCACCAGGTATCTATGTATGCACCTAAGGAATCTGTTAGCAGAGATTGTGCCTACTAAGAACACATTGTGTATGCAATAAGCTGAACTCTTATTTTGTATTCTGTGAAAATATATGACATCCATAATTTATCGCCCATAAATAGTTGGATACGTTTTAAAAACTTTTATCATAAAAGAAAAGTATGAGTGCTTAACACATGGAACCAATGCCCAATGTTAACAATTGAAATAATATTTTATAAATGCAGGAAAAGGAAAAGTCATTTAATGATAATACTAAGCGTATTTTTATTTTGAGATTTTTATTGACTATAAATTTTTTCATGTGCTTTAAAAGTTCTATGAGCAATCCAGATCAGATTTTAAAGAGTGAGGAGCACGTCACTAGCATGGAAACCCTTCTTTGACCAGACTTCCTCCAAAATGTTTCATGTGCCATTCCATCCCAGCATTCTGATTTCACTATAACTGTTGCTGAAAATATTGGAGAATCTGGTCTCATTGAGTGAAGACAGGAAGATATAAAATCTTGGCTACAAAGCTTAAGTGGGATTTTTCTTATTTCATAGTTAACGTTTAGCAAATTTCCTCTTTAAGATTGTGATTTTAAGAACATCTGAGGTCTATATAACAAATCCAATCAAAATCAATGAATAATAATAATCTCATAAAATATAGAAAAAGTTTGAGAAAGGTATCTTATACATTTTATATTTCCTTCAGGATTCTGTAATATGTGTATGAAGATAAGCTTTATTATTTAAAAGTTATATATAAAACATTTGGATCGAGAAAGAAACTGTAATTGGGTTCCAAAACCTTTCATCTGCAGATCACTAGCAACCAATCTTTCAAACTCGAACAGTGACATATTTGCCATCAATCCATCATTTCCTTCAGAAAAACATAGTACTTGGTTTAGGAGTAACTAGTGATAGAAAATACAATCCATTATAATTTTATTGGCACCAAAGTTAATTATTTCCTAGTATGGAAATGCGACATGAAATGCGACATGTGACAGTTCAAGCTGCCGACAGGAAAAGCGGGGGGCTGTTCTGGAAGAAGCCAAAGTCTTTTCCTTCCGATTTTAGCCACAGTATGATAAGGGTTTTTAAATAAACTGTAGTCATATGTTAATTATAATTTTAAAAACTGATAATTTTTTTATATTTTACTTATATATAATAAGTCTTAATATTTTAATATTGTGGTTAGATCTTCTGTTAGGAACACTCTGATTATAAACTACTTAAAATAGGCAAATATTAAAAACAGATTTGTGAGTAAAGTTACAGGTAAGAAGGAAGGTCAAAGATAAATTAGTGTCATAAGAAAAGTTATAGATTGGAAACAGAGATTGCTAGTTTGTTTCCTGGCTGCCTAGACCCGAATAATCACACTGAAACTATATTAATTACAACACTGTTTGGATTATTAGCTCAGACTTCTTATTAACTAACTCTTACATCTTCAATTAACCCATTTCTAGTCATCTGTGTATCACCTCAAGGCTGTATCTTACTGGGCAAGGTTCTGGCTGCTGCTTCTTTCTCCTTATGCAGTTACATGGCTTCTCCTGCTCTCTCTATATATATTTCTTCCAGCCTGGCTATATTCTGCTAAACCATTGTCCGAAACAGTTTTATTTAGTAGCCAATAAAAGCATATACAGAAGGACATCCCACATCAATAGATCTTCATTGGCAATTGCACAAATTCTTTCGAAAGGGACTCTGTAAAGCAAAGGACACTGTCATTAAGACAAAAAGTCAACATACTGATTGAGAGAAGATCTTCACCAACCCCGCAACAGACAAAAGTCTGATCTCCAAAATATATAAAGAACTCAAGAAACTAGACTTTACAATGCTAATTAGCCCAACTAAAAAATGGGGCTCTGAACTGAACAGAGAATTTTCAACAGAAGAAGTTCAAATGACCAAAAGACACTTAAGGTCATGCTCATCCTCCTTAGTGATCAGGGAAATGAAAATCAAAACTACCTTGAGATACCATCTTACACCTGTCAGAATGGCTAAAATCAAAAACACCAATGATAGCCTTTGCTGGAGAGGATGTGGAGCAAGGGAAACATTCATCCATTGCTGGTGGGATTGCAAACTTGTGCAACCACTTTGGAAATCAGTGTGGCGGTTTCTAAGAAACCTGGGGATCAACCTATTTTAAAACCCTAATTTTGAATATTACTTTCAAATATTTGTAACTTTGTCTTAGAGTCAACATATTTCAGCTTTACATAATTTTAAAACTACCTGCATATAGACATATACAGGGAGTTTTACTATAAACATTTAGTCAGGTACAGAGTTCCATACATCTGCCAGGGTCAATGATGTCATGAAGAATTTTAAATATCGTAAGCTTCATGGTATAATAGGAAATAATTGTTCTTTGTCCCTGACTTTTGGCACAGACCTGCTAAAGTCCTTGGAGATTGCTGATTGAAACTTTATCTTTTGTTGTTCACAAGGAACCTCTTTTGCCACATAAGAGTCTATGAGGAGATTTAACTGGAACCTTTAGACATTCTCAAGATGGGGTCATTCACTAGAAAGATCACAACATTAAAAGATTAGATACTTGGACATTTCAGTCCATCTGTCAAACACCAGGAAAAAAAGAAAGCTGGAAATTAAGTTGCAGACTTCAAATTTTTAAATTTGTGTGTATAAATTCATAGTACCTGTAGAAACCACTAAAAAAAGAAGGGGATCACTGGGAAAGCCAGAGAGAAAGAGTTTAAGGAAGAGAGTAGCAGGCCATAGGTGGTTAGCAGGGGAAATGGAAGATGACAGGGTTAAAGGCAACAGAATTAAGCTGGGAAGGGAATGGGAAGACAAAAGAGATAAGTGGTTCAGGGAAGATAGAGGATGTTAAGGATGCTTGATTAAGGCAAGTAAACTTCCATTTTATAATATATATTTTAATAAAAAGTGTTACATATTATATAATATGTTAATCTTATATTTTATACAAGAAATGTATATTAATTTGTATAATGCATATATATATTAGAAATAATTTAGTTGGAATTATCTGACAAAGGATATACTCCTCCCAGCAAGCATAGATTATCAAAGAAAATGCCCAATCCTAAGCATAGGATACCACCCTTAAACCATTGACCAGAATTCTCAAAACATCTTCAAAGTAACACATGTGTTTCCACTCCATCTGATTGTCCATTAGACATTGAGGGCAATATCCGGTTGCTGAAGACAACGCATCTCAGTCAGAGGACTTGTAGAAATTAATCTTTTATTATTCTAGAAGCTGCCTCCTCGATGGATAGCTTTCTTAAAGCTGCAACTTTATATCCAGGCTGTCAGGAGAAAAAAATATTACATAGGTGTGAACCCTGTGAGTGGTAATTCCAATTCATCCAGTAAGAAGAAAATGTTGATGAAATAGTGTCATGTATGTCTTCGAGGTAAACAACAGCTCTCTGGGTGGATTTATGTTCCTTGTAAAAGGATGGAATATGTGACTTGGATTATTACCTGGACAGGATCTTGTGGCTCTAAACAAAGGTCATAGATCTTAAAGAAGAACCTCCTATTCTCATCTTGTAAATGTACATAGTTATCCAACTGCCCTCTAAATATTTGTCCCATGTTCATAGATTTGACTGCTTTCATCCCTCATCAGAGAAACTTCTTGCTGTGAGTAAAGTTAACAGTGAACCTCGGTAGGAGTCAAACTGTAGAGAATAAATGACAGACGTTCCTTTAGAGTGATCATCACCAAATGGACACATAAATCATACCCCTACCAACAAGACTCGGGGACCGTCCAGAGGGAGGGAGAGGAGTTTAAGGACCAGAAGTCAGGAAGTATTGTCAAGGAAGAGTGTCATTTGAAAACAAAGGTAGTTGAAATAATGAACATTTCACAACTGTGTTTGAGTACATGGGACCTGAAAAAGACCAAGCTAGTCAATATTACAGCATGGATGGGTAGGAGGTAGTAGCTCACAAGATGCAACCCTTGATTAAAAAATTATAGGCAGCCAGTGGTTTCTGGGAGAAAAAAAAGTCAATTTTCATCATAAGTGGGGTCCCTGAGAGGTTGCCACACTACAGAGATCAACCTCATCTGTAGCTCTCTTTCTCTCTCTCTCTCCCCCCTCATTTTCTCTTCTCATCTACATGCACAATCACACACACTTATGCACATTCTCCTCACACACATGCACACTCTCCTCACTTACTTATGCACACTCTCCTCGCACACTCATGCATACTCTCTTCACACTGACATGTGCACTCTCCTCACACACATGCACACTCTCTTTGCACATTCTCTCACACATATGTATCTCTCCTCACACTCACATGCACACTTTCCTCACACATGTATGCAAACTCTCTCATGCACACATGCACAGTCTCATCACACACATGCACACTCTCCTCATACACACATGCACACTCGCCTCACACATACGCTTCATTCAGCATGGTCTTTCACTATATTCTTTTGGTTCTCAAACTCTTAGCCTTTTCATCCTTTCACCCAGGACACTTTGACCACCAGATAAGAGAGTTTCCACTCACAGTGACCTATTCCTGATGTCAACTGTTTTCTGCACATTTGATTCATATCTGATTTCTGTCTAGAGTGAGCGTTAGATTTGTCAAGTAAAAGGTTCATTGATATAAATCTCTCTAAACTTATGATGCATATTTATGCATACACACATTTATAACACATATACATATATATGCATATAAAAACCACATACATATACATTATTTTAAGGAGACATAAAGTTGAGAGTAGAGGTATAGATGAAGGGATCTGCAAAGAATTAAGAGGACAAAATGTGTTGTACAAAAACAAAACCAAAAAACAAAATCCAATGTGTCCATCTGTATTAAACTCCTTTTCCTAACAATAACTCCTGTAAAAGATTTTCAGGACTTCCAGGTTCAAAAACACTGATAAAGCATGCTATCCAGAGATCTCATCTGTTCCCCGCAATCCACGCCCTATGCCTCTCTGTGCCTTGCTTTTCTGCTACTTTGCTGCTTTTGTCATATAAGTAAAATGTTTCTCAGTTCTGTGAGCTATTTTAGCATTGTCAGCAGCAGGGAGAGAAATATGGTTATATTATCTTTATAGTCACTCAGTCACTCAGATTGAGTTTTCTGGGCATTGCAAGTACAGAGACACACAGGTCATTGGGCCTTGAACTTGAAGGATTAGGTGCTTGCTATAGGCAGAAATTAAATATGCAACAAACAGCTGACATCAGAGGATAGGTCATTGTGAATGAAAACTCCCACATCTGGTGGTCGAAGAGTCCTCTGTGAAGTATAAAGAGGCTGAGAATATGGGGAAAAAATAGAAGTGTTGGGGCTTTTTGTCCCTTGTAACAAGTTCAAAGCTTAGGAAGTAAAGACATGAGCACTGGGATGTGTGCAATAGATTCAAATGTACTGTCCAGATCATCTTTTGTTTTACAGTGTTGTGATGCTAGGAGAGTGACTTCATCAAATACAGTAACCTGGGATTACTTCCCATGTGCATTATCAACATATAATGGAAAAGAATATTAGAAATCGCAAAATATTACCAAGGCAATCAACAGTAGTCAACTATGCCCCTAAATTTCAATACTCATGCTTAGAATGCAACATAGAGAAAGGGTCCTATGAAAAAATCTTCATACGTTTTATAATCACAAAATCATGATTTATTTTGATGAAATTTAACATGGAAATTTGTCTATACAGTGGAAAACCCTCCTATAATATTTTTGACAAACTGTAAGTAAAAATCAAAAATACATAAAAAAGAAAAAAAATATAAGAAAACATTAGCAGGTGTATTTTACCACAGGAATAAGAAAGCTGATTTGCAAAGTGTACTCATGTTTTCAAGCACACCAAAGAAAATAAAAAGTTTTATTTATGATGTGGACACAGTTATGAAAACTGTGTTTATGCCAAAATCTAGAATAATGAAGAGATAAGGATTATTCTTTTAACTTCAGTTTTGTTTTCAGATGTTATTGGATTTTTTGTTTGTTTTGTTTTGTTTTTGATCAAGAGGAATCTTATTTACATTGGAAAGATGAACCTAAAATTGTGAAGAAAAGTTACCATACAGAACTGAATAAGAATGACAGAAACAGCACAAAAATGTCTGTATATACTTGCTTCTATGGATTGGAAGTGTCTAACCAAGTGCACAATTGATGTTGAAATTAAGTTTGATGCCTGTAATCTTGAATGGATTGTTGATAATAGCAGTGCTACCAGCAGAGGACAGAAAGGCAAATGCCCCAAGTTTCTGCAAAGGTTACACAGTCTTAAGACTATAGGCCAAAGATCTTGACATTTGTGCTCACTAAAGGATTTGAAAGGCACTCTGAATGGATGGATGGTTCCTGAGTACCGAGAAAGGTCACAATTAGCAGCAGTGATTGTATACTCACCGGGAACAAAGCTCAGTGGATTGTCGTCACTCTCTGCTTTTGACATAATGATGAAGTTACTTTTTGAAGTGATTTATATAAATAGTATATTGGGAGTTAGAAGGCATTGTTAGGTTCCTTTACACAGAATGTAAATATGTGAATTGGGTGGTTATAGCAATAGGCAGACTTATCACTGCTGAATATTCATACTTTATCTTAGCTATTAAGAATAAAACACCAAAACCATGTCATCATAGGGGAGAAATACACACAGATCTACTTCTCCCTTTATTGAATTGAAGGCCTGTGCATAACAGTAAACTTAGTAACTCACCCTAAGCCAACACCCTTTTTTTCCAAAAAAAAAATGATGTTTGTTCATTCATATGAATAAAAGTTAGTTGTTTGAGATGTTAGATGTTTCAAGTTTAGGCTTTTCAACTTAAGAAACATCTTTTTTTCTACATATTCAAATATGTGAATGAAATATGTGTAGACCAAACCATGGGATATTAATGAAACTGACAGCTGTATTTAGTAATTCATGCAATAATTGAGAAGAGAGAAATAAGATCTCTTATGATCTAGAAAAAAACGTAAATTTTTCCAGTGTCACAGCTGGTGAATCAATGTGAAACATGGAAAGCAAGCACAGTGGTTCAAATTTGTAACACTTGAGAAAGTCAGCTATAAATGAATAAAATTATAAGAAATAAATATAGAAATAAAAATAGAATTAATGTATTACATGAAAGCCTATTAATAATGCATGAAACCAGTGTAAAGCTACAAAAAATTTACAGTCAAATTAGGACACACTTCAAAGAAACCTTTAGTATACCCTAGTGGCCTGTGAACTGTCTATCGCCTTTCAGAGTTATATACAGGATATGAGCTGTATTAAAATAGTGAAATGACATAAGAAAACACTATCCATCACCCATTAATCCTTGTATCAGTTGAGTGTTGATGTGGGATATCCTTCTGTATATGTGTTGTTTTTATTGGCTAATGAATTAAGCTCTTTCAGCCAACATCTTTGCAGAGGAAAGCCAGGTGGGAAACCTGAGCAGAGATACAGAGAAAAGGAAGGTGGTATCAGGTCACATGCAAGCCAGCCAATGAGAAAATAAGACATGGAGAAAATGAGGTGATGCCAGAGGCAGTGAACATACCTCCACCATGTTGGGCAGAAAATGCCAGAGGCAGTGAACATACCTCCACCATGTTGGGCAGGATGGAGTCAACAGCCAAAGTCACAGCTTTAGTCCTAGTCACAACTGCTCAGAATTAAACAACAACAACAACAACAACAACAAAAACTCCCCTATTGGTTCAGAAAATGATTGCAGACAAAAAAGACCTCTGAATGGTTTACAGTATTGGATAAATGTGCATGGGCTTAAGATAGAGGGGATAAAAGATAGAGTCATACATTAAAAAAATAATTTAGGGATATTAAACTGAGGTTGTTGAAATAGAAACAGAATTTAAAAAAGCATAATGGGCCAGGAAAAGATGGTGAAAATAGAGAGTCTAGGATATGTGTATTACTGTGTTTTCTTTGGATTTTTTGACTGTAATGAGATAACTGCTGAAAAACGTTCAATTCTGGGCAATGCTACACTAAATCAACATATGTATTTTAAAGGTATCTTAACAATAAAATTAGATTCTAAGGATATTTTACTTTGGCAAAGAGGTTCTGCTTTGTTTCCACAGAAGATGAGAACCTGTGGATTCCTTTCAGGCTAATATGATAGAATGGGAAAAGACCCTAAAAGGTTTACATGAACCCTAAAAATGTTTCATCCAACAAACAGCAGGAAGCACTTTGGAGAAGACTACACCCAAATTCCCAAAATAATTGTTTATAAATGTTTATTTTTATTTTAAAAGGATTTGTAATAAATGGTTAATGGGAACAGTCAATTTCCAATAAATAAACCAATTAATTAATTAATTAATTAAAGGAGATATGATATTGAATAGAATACTTTATATTAGTATGGACTTCGGTTTATTGATACAAATTTTATGTCAATTTTGTAATATACATATTACTACTTTAAAGTATTATATTTATATAGCTCTTTAAAATGTGTACTTAAAGTTATAGATTATAAATAGTCATTTATAATAGTCAAACTTATAGTCAAATTAGTTAGGTTTTCTAGATATACAGAGACATGTTTCAGTTAGATAGATAATCTTTAACACTTCAAAGACCTACAGAATATGAAATTTAAAAGGTTTTAATAAGTTAGACTTTTCTTGACAGTGAGACATACCTGCTTCTGGCAGCACCAATTATTTCAAAGAGGCTGTTGGGCATTGAAGAAACTCATTACTGAATTTGCCTTGATTGTGACAAGGCTAGCCATTTGGACAAGAATTTTTTTTTTCCTGAACTGCTTGGTGGATGATGTTTGAACAAACACGTAAAACCCATAGAAAAGTGACTATTGAACTTGCACATGAAATTGTTCTTCAGGGTTCCTGCTTTACAGAAGAAACTGTCAGATATTCTGAGGAACACAGAAGAAAGCAACTGACAAACTTTGCCAGTTTTGCCAGTACAAGGCAGAACATATTTTCAAATTTCCTTCTTCATGGAAAAGTCTTCCAGAAACTATGGGCTTATGGGCTGAAGATGAATGTTCCAATATTACAGAAGAACTTTGAGTGATTGTCTAGGCAGGGAGATGTCTCTGTCAATTCTAGAGTTTTTGAAGTTGCTTGCAATGCACTTCTTGTTTACTTAGGTAATATTACAGCTTTCTGGTATCTTTGAATTGAAGACAGATAGTTATAATTTTCTTTAGTTATAATAAAAGACAAATTCGATACAAAACTTTGGACTCATAAAGGTAAAGTAGATGATAGAATATTTTCTTTAATTTTTGCCAAATACAAATACACTAAATATTGTAACTGTAATTTTTGCTTGATAACTGTTTTTATATATAATTTTACCATGTTAATGTTAAAACTTCCTTTATTATTTAGAGAGAAAAGAAGTTATGATGTGGTATGTCCTTCTGTTTATGTGTGTTACTTTTATGGGCTAACCAATATATCTGTTTTGGCCAGTGGCTTAACAGACTAAAGCCATGTGGGAAATCTGAGCAGAGATACAGAGAGAAAGAAGGCAAAATCAGATGCCAGAGAGCTGATGAGGAAACAAGACATGTAGAAAATGAGGTAATGCCATGGCCACGTGGCAATACATAGACTAATAGAAATGGGTTAATTTAAGATGTAATAGCTAGCTAGAAATATGTCTGAACCATTGGCCTAACAGTATTGTAATTAATATAGTTTTGTGTGATAATTTGGGTCTGTATAGCTTGGAAATGAAAGTGCAGTCTCTGTTTACAGAGTATGGTTAAGGAAACATGTAGCAAAAAATTGAGCATTTTAACTATTTTAACTGCACAGTTCAGTAGGATTGAGCATTGTCCACATCATTGTAGGACATATTTCTAATGACTTTTTCCTTTGTTCATATGAAAATAAATGTTAAGTACTTCCTTTCTTTCTCTTCTGCAGACCAAGCTATTTGCCATTCTGCTTTCTATGCACTAGACTCCTTTGGATAACTTTTCTGACTGGGCTCATGCTGCATTGGTCTTCTCCACGCAGGTGCCTATTTCACTATCACACTTAGTGCAGCATACCCAAACTTCATGCTTTGTCTAACCACTGCCAGATTTGTCTTCTGTGTTAAAATTGAATAATATATACAGTTAAAGCACACACAATTTAACATTTGTCCAATAACAGAAAATTGGGTTGCATCTGTCTCTGCAACGTTGGATAGTGCTAGTCTAAACTTACTGCATATGTATACATTTAAAGCCATCTTTTTATGATTTTGATTATAATTCAGAAGTGGAGTTGTTGAATTAGTTGTTACCTGAAATATGAAGTTTTTGGACAGTGATGGAGGAGGGTCATCTGTCTATATGTTACTTTCATTGATTAATAAAGAGAACTGCCTGGCCTGATAGGTCAGAATATAGGTAGGCGGGAAACACAGAACAGAATGCTGGGAGAAAGAAGGCAGTGAGGCAGACGCTATAGCTCTCCTCTCCAAGAGGGACGCAGGTTAAGATCTTTTCCAGTAAGCCACCACCTCGTGGTGCTACACAGATTATTAGAAATGGGTTAAATAAGATGTGAAAATTAGTCAATAAGAGGCTGAAACTAATGGGCCAAGCAGTGTTTAAATGAATACAGTTTCCGTGTAATTATTTCGGGAGTAAGCTAGCCGGGATCTGAGTGGGAACACAGTTCCTTATCACTACAGGAGAGTATCTTCAGACAAATACATAAGTACTATCTCATTTTCAACACTACAAATTGTGCCAAACAGCAAAATGTGATCTAATTTCTTCACATCTTGGTTTTTATTTGTTCTTTCCCTTTTTAAAATGTAAGTGACCTGAATGTGAGCTAACAACTCACTGGAATTTTGACTTTCTCATCTCTGTTTATTGGGAATGGTCAGCATCTTTCAAATGCCTACTGGCCAAGATGAATACAGTGTTTCAAATGTCATACATATTAGTTAGCTTTTTGTTGCTATGCCAAAATACATGAGATAAATAGCTTAAAAGAGGAAAAGCTTATTTGCCCTCATGATTTCACAGGTCTCTGTCTGTGTTGACTTGTTTCATGGCTTCTGATTCCATGTTGAGGCAGAATGTCAGGGCAGGGAGTGAGGGTGGAACAAAAAAGTACCTACATAGTAGGTAAGGGGCTAAGAGAGAAGAGAAGGGATTCCCTCAGTAAATAGTCTAATCCCTCTTATTAAACCTACCTCCCAGATCCCATCACCTTCCAATGATGCATTACTTTGCCAATATTTTGCCATTACATACCAAAGACCTTCAAGACGTGACCAGACTCAAGCCATTTACAGTCATTCCCGCGTTTATAAATGGTGTTACTTGAATTTTGTTTCTGAAGTGCAGTAATTATTCATTTGATAAATTTGTGAGAATTATTTTTGTTGTTCCCTAAATTGTCCTATGCTTATTATGTGTTGTTGTACTCAGAAATTTACTTTTAAGATTTATAGGTTCTCATTTGTTAATTTTGTCCTTTTGTTTCCTATGGTTTTAATGTCATATCCAAGAAGACATTACCAAGTTTAAAATCATGAATTTTTCCTCCATTTTTTCTCCTAGGGCATTTATAATTTCAGAAGTTTAATCTAATTTGATTTATTAGAAGTCTTTTAAATTTCTTTTAGCAATGTTTTATAGTTTTTATTGTACATGTCTATTGCTTCTTTAGTTAAGTTAATACCCAAACATTTTGTGTCCAAAGCTATTAAGACATAATTGTTCTCTTAATTTCATTTTTCTGATTGCTCATTGTTAAGATGCATAAGTGTGTCTGACCATGTGTTTTAATTTTGTATTCTGAAACTGCTTATATTATCTTTTACATATAACAGTTCCAAAGACTTTGTGTGTATGTCTATATATGTATGTATGTATGTATGTATGTATGTGTATGTATACATTTGTGTGAGTCTGTGTGTATGTGTATATCTGTCTGTATGTGTCTCTTATGTATGTATGTATGGATTGTATAGGTGTGTATCTCTGTATTTGTGTGTATATGTATGTAGGTGTGTATCTTCATTTGTCTGTGTATATATGTGTAGGTCGATATTTGTGTGTCTCTGTATATGCCTGATTATATTTATATATATGTAAATAGAAGTATTCTCTGTCCTGCTGGTTTTTCTGTGCCTGTACCCAAAGCCACTTATGAAATAAACACTCTGAGGCTTATTATCAGTTACAACTGTTTAACCAATGTTTTAAGCTGCTTACGGGCTAGCTCTAACAATTAAAACAACCCATTTATATTATTCTATGTATCCTCAATAAGCTGTGCCTTACCTGTTTGGCATGTTAGTCCTTTGGTGGCTACATTGTGTCTCCTTCAGCTTCACTTATTCTGTCTCTATCTATCTCTGCTCAGATTTCCTTCCTGGCTTTACTCTGCTAAGTAATTGGGCACAATAGCTTCATTCATTAACCAATAAAAACAACACATATAGAGAAGGGGATCCAACAACATATGTGTATATGTCTGTGTTTATGTGTATATGTATGATATGTATGTGTGCTTATGTGTTTGTTTGTGCATGTATGTCTGTGTATGCTTGCATTCTTCAGGACTATTATACATAAAAGTACAATTTTGTTTGTTCCTTCTGACTTTATTCTTCTTTCTCTGTCCTTTGTTCAGTGTGCTAATTGGAATGTGCACAGTGGCACACTTGACTTGTCATGATCTTAGTCTTTTATGTTGCAATATATTAGAAGAGATTTCATAAATAGACTACAAGTTGTAAAGATTCTTCCCATTAGTTCTCAATGTGTCTGGAACTTTAAATCATAACAGTATTGTGAAATTTCCAGTTTCTTCATTAACTTAATAATATACTTAGACAACAATGAGGACACTAAGAGAGACATACATAGATCTAATCTACATGGGAAGTAGAAAAAGACAAGATCTCCTAAGTAAATTGGGAGCATGGGGACCTTGGGGGAGCATTGAAGGGGAGGAAAGAGGCATGAAGGGGAGCAGAGAAAAAGTAGAGCTTAATAAAAATTAATAAAATAAAATAATATACTTTTTGTATTTTATCTTACTACTTTGTTTTTTTTAATGTGTTGAACTGTCTTTGAATTCCATGTATAAATTCTACTTGAATATTTTACATAAATTTTCAACGCACTGGTGAATGCAAAACTGATGGAACAGTTTTGCACCCAGGCATAAGAAAGAGGCATTATTGTGGTATCTTTCTTTTTGTCAACCAACACTGACCTCAGAGAGAGACACTGTTCTCCCATCTTCCATTTTTATGAAAAATTGAAGGAATATGCTCATCACAAATACTTTCAATTCTTCTTGACAAGTTTAGCAGATTTTCCTAGAAATGGCATTTTTCATGAGGAATATTTCTGAGCATTGCTTCCATCTCTTCAGGCTTCCTCATCATAATTCATTTCAGGTATATTTTGTATTCTAGGAGTTGACATGTTTCCTTCAGGTTTTATATTTTGTTTGTGGCTGTGCATATTTTTCCACATTATTCTCTGAAATTATTTTTTATTTATACAACATAGTTTATAATGGCTATTCCTGAGTCACAATTTTCTGCAATCCCTGTTTATTGTCCTTTTAGATATCCAAGAGTTTGTCAATTATCTTTCTTTTAAAAATACTACAGATTAGAATCATTTCTTTTCCTATTGGACACCATATTTATAACAGATAAAATTTTAATTATTTCTTTGCTTCCTCTCCTATTAAGCTTATTTTAGTCTTCCTTTTCAAGATTTGTCTTGTAAATTTAGTTGGTAATTTGAGGTTTTTTCTTCCTTATTATATGTGTGCTCTTATTAATTACAGTAAAATAACTCACAAATTTCTGTTTTTGTGGCTTGTACTAATTTCCATAAATTTCAGCATGCTTTATTTTCATTGTTACTTTCTCTAACCATTTTCGATCTGTGTTTTATTTATATCGTGATAAACTTTCAGGTCCATTGTTTTGCTAGTATGCTGTTTAATTTCCACAGGTTTATTTTTATTTACTTTTCTGTTCTCCTCTTGCTTCCTTCACAATGCTAGGCAAAGTTTATTTCTCCATTGTCTTCTAAGTGGAGAGGACTGAGACACAGAAATGTGTGCAGAAGCTTATTTAGCAAAGTAAATGACTGCAGTCTTGGAGCAGATTAGAATAAGGAATGTAGACAATTGCAGACAATAACCCATTGGGTACTGTTCTTTGGGATTTAGACAGTCTTCTGAATATTTCGAAGGTGTGTGGCATAGGATAGAGTGACCATTTTCTTCTCTTAAGTCAGGATGAATCAAATTTCCCATTAGGACAACTCTTCCGATGATTCTCTAGAAAACCCCACAAGGAGGTATGCTGCCAACACAACAAAACAAATTATATTATAATAAGGTTGTGGTAATTTGAGGTAATATAAATAGTTCTTAGGCCTCTTAGTTTCTGATACTGAAAAAAGATCTTAGTTTTCCAGAATGTGTAACTATAAAAGATATTCTAAACACCGAGAGTCACAACTGGCAAAGACCATCTGTTTCCTGGGCTTATTATTTTTATTTTTTATTGTTTTCATGTTAATTTTCTCAGTACATGTTTAGTTTTAATTTCTCAGCGATGCTTTTCAAGTATTCCCCCTTGATATGCTCAATTTAAAACTTTTTCATTTTATATTTTAAGTGTATGGGTGTTTTACTGCATGTATGCCTGTGCAGTATGTGTATTGGGTGAAGGTACAGGCCAGAAGGGGACAGGAGATATTCTTGAATAAGATAGCTGTGACCCCAAATGTGTGTCCTGGAAACCAAACCATGGACCTATGGAAAAGCAGCCTGTACTCTTAAGCTCTGAGTCATCACTCTAGTCCCCAAGTATTCTTTTTTTTTTTTTTTTTCTTCAAGACAGGGTTTCTCTGTAGCTTTGGAGCCTGTCCTCAAACTAGCTCTTGTAGACCAGGCTGGCCTCAAACTCACAAAGATCCTCCTGCCTCTGCCTCCCGAGTGCTGAATGACTTCCTGTCTGCTCCCTGCATTTTCTATAGAATGCAGGGTGTTGGAATCTCCCTCCACTTGCATGCTGTAAATCAATTTTTGTATTTTGGATTTATTCGTATGCTTTATGGTGCATGCATAATTCTGTATTTTCTTGGTAATAATTTTTTGCAATTATATTAATATTTTTGCTTGTATTCTGAGTTTTTTAAGTTAAATGAGCTTTTCATGATATTAGTATAGCTTCCCATGCTTTCTTAATTCCTAGTTTCAAATAAATTTAATTTTTTCACATTTTTTTACATTTGTCCTCAGGCTAAATTCTGAGTCTTGTTCATAATATATGTCCATGGAATCCAGCTTTTCTAATCAACTCAGTGGATGTATGTATTTTGAAAAGTTTAATGAGCTTACACTTAAAGTGAATAATGATCGAGGAAGATGTTTTTAGAAATTTGTCTCTTGTAAGTTTTTTATTCATGTTCTCCTATGCTTCTCTGACATAATGGTTTTAAATTGAATTTTCTTCATTTACTTTTTTTCTTGTAAACCGTTAAATCTGTTTACAGTCTTCTATGCAAATTCATCTTATTTTACTTTTTTAACTCCAAAATTATTATTGTTATTATTATCATTATCACTATTGGTTTTTTGAGTCAGGGTTTCTCTGTGTAACATCCTTAGCTGTTTAGGAACTAGCTCTTGTAGACCAGGCTGGCCTCGAACTCACAGAGATCTGCCTGTCTCTGTCTCCCGATTGCTGGGATTAAAGGTGTGTGCTACCACTGCCAGACTTTAAAATTTATTGTTTCTGTATTTTCCATCCCTTTGTTGATAACTCATTTCATTATGACTCACTCATCTTCCTAATTCAATTCGTTATCATTTTATGTATTTTAGTTTTTAACCATCATAGAACAAACATTTTTGATTTAATTAATTAATGCTATTATCTGTTTATTATGCTGGCACTTACCTTGGACTACAGTAATGGACTTGCAGGTTCTTGGCTTTGTCACCTGGGTCATCTTGCCAGTCTTATTTTTTATATTTTGTCAAGCATATTGCAGCTTTTTTTCCTCTTTGGGGATAGTTTCTAGAATTTTGTCTTAGGTTGTATTTCTCCATTCCTTTTATACTGTGAATTTTGTTAATATTTGGCATGTGGCCAAATAAAACTTCTACTATTATTTAAATGCTTACATCTGTGGCCAGGGTTAACTTCTACCAGTTTAGCTAGAGTAGTTTCTAAATCTCCCAACATTCTCTGATCTCTTGCTCTGCTGACATCCAGTACAACTGCAGCTCTATCTTATTGAGTCCTTCTTCTGTGCCTTCCAAACTCTATTCATCAATCCAACAGTGCTAAGAGTTAATGAAACTGACACCTTTGCAAAAATTGAGAATGCTGGATTCAGTCGGTCTCCTCTGGTTCACAGGACGAGCCCTGATGTGGGAGCTTTGTCATTGTTATGTTACTGTTCATGTATGGTAAAGGCTGTGAATATGTTCACCAACATTCTCTGTCTGATTTGCTGCAGTTATTTCTTGTTTCTTAGTGACCTTGACATCTCTCAGTTCATCTCAGGAATTCTCTAGAGTTATTCTGTTCTATATATTGTTTTTAATTCTGTCTCTGTGAGATAAGTTTGTGACTACCTAATGTGTCATCTTACAAGTACCCCTTCAGAACTAGAATTTTCAGAGTTACTGACCGTGATCAAATGATGTAGTGTCCTATTCATGAATAAATTATGTGAGTGAAATCTTCTATAGAACTGTTTATTCGTCTCTGAAAATGAATTGCTAAGACTTAAAGGACTACCAAGATTATGTTTATAGTAGGAAATCCAAAATTACAAAACATCTAAAAACTGTGTCTTTTTAAAATATACAATTTTAAAAATGAAGCACCACTAACAATCAGAAGGCGAAAGCTTATCAACCATGTTGAATTGTCTTTGTTTCTAGGGACCCACAGGTTTGACTATGAAAATAACTGCAGTGCTATGGACACCGATACTTTTTTTATTTTTCAATTTTTTTATTTTTTTATTCAGGTAAAATAGTGAATGGCCTTTTGAACTTCCATCTAAGTGTCGACTGTGTACAGGAATTTATCTTAATCTTTCTAAAATCAAGCATAGCAGTGTTTGAGATGCTTCCCTTTAATGGGCAAAAATATAGAGCAGATTCGCATTATGTCATTTGCAGTTGTATGCTTAACCATAAGAAACAAAAACATTGGGGCAACTACTTACATTTTAGGCCATTGTTATTTCATTTACAAAAAGAAAGAATTAGATTATATTATTGGTTTCTTAGAATATTTATTACGATGCCCTACATATGAACTGAACATCTTAAAAAAATGTTGTCTGCTGTCTATGAAGAGATAACAGATTTATTAAAAGATAATTCAATGCTTTTTAAACAAAGTACTACATTACTTAAAATTAGACATTTTATTCCTGAATGTAGCTTTCAGTTAATAAAATTCTAAATAATAGAATCAACACTTTTACATAGCTTACAATGCAAAAATATTTGTATTTTTTGTATGGTCATTGTTCTGGGATATTTTAAAGATGAAATGGCTATCTATTAAAGATGACAATATTGTCAAGAGCGATGATTTTGTGATATATTTTAAAAATTGTTGTTTTATGACTTTCCTTTCCTTCTATTTTTGGAGTGCAATAAAATTTTCAATTGTTTTTGAGAAATAAATGCAACAATGTCAAATCACAGCAAAGATATCAGAGAGCAGATGGACTATCAAGGAAAGGTCTTGGCATATGGCCCAAGAGCTGAGAAAAGGACTCCTGAGAAATTTAGAATCAATTTATCCTTTCTTTTTTACTTCTATTTTTCAGTCGCAATTTTTTGGTAGGTTCATGTAGTATCCCAGGCTACTCTGGAACTTCTTCTGAATCTCAAGTTACCCTGGAACTCATAACTATCTTCTTGTCTTAGCCTTGCACATGTAATTCACCAGGACCTGTTTCTATCATTCCTGTGAGTGAATTTACAAAGAATGTTTAACAAACTGGGGACACAGAAGATTTATCAGTAACAGAGAATGAAATATCTGCCTAAGGATGGTGGGAACACCTGGGAAGTTCTATAATGATAATTCCTTTACAGAGATGAAAGTGACAGGTATACATGGTGACCAGAAATTTTCAGAAAATTTAGACAGGATGTCTATATACCTTCTCTAAATGAAAAAGAAAGCCAAACATTGTGTCTGTGAGAGGTTTACTAAAGGTTTTTTGTGATTTCACAGGCTTGTTTCCTTGCTGAGTGCCTCTGTAAGTGAATGGACAACAGTCAGAGAAGGCTCAACATTTATGCTGTTCTCAGACTTGTTTTTAAATCTGGAAAACAAATATCCCCAAAGCAGCTATTAATATTTTGGTCTGGTATTCCAGTTTGGCATGGTAGAGTAGATACATAGGAATGTGATTTCAAAACTTTTAAAGAATATAATATATTTGTCATTTTCTGCTTCATTCCCTCCCTCTGAACCCTTCTATGTGTTTTCCTTGATCTCTTTTAAATACAAAGCATATTTTCTTTAATTGTTATTATATGTAACTTATATATACATATATGTTGTTATATACGTCTAACACTAACACAAAAGCTACTAAGTCCATATTTTATTGATATTCACGGCTGACAAATTGGTATTGTATCACCCTGTTGCTAAAGACATCTTGCAGTTCTGACACCATACTTAGAGGATCCAAACTGGATCTGTCCAGAATGCTTCTTCCTCAGGACTAGCTTTCCTGACAACAAATGGTGCCTCACAAACTTCCAAGGAAGGAAGCAGCCCATAGTCCTACCTAGCTATGATACCTATGAATAAAAACAACAACCCGTGAGAACTCTAAGAAATGGCAGAAATTGCAGAAATGGCAAGCAAATCTTGGCAGTAACTAACAGCTCTCTAATTTAAGAAGTCTGAGTCATCAAGTTTCTATCACTCTTAATGGATGTGTAGTGCCAGCTTGGTGGCTCACAAACATTTGGAAGTTAGGTATACTTCTCTGATAGTTAGCTAAATGAACTATAGTTATTAATACTTATTTTTCTTTTTTCCATCAGTGAGATTTTAAAAGAAAAGGCGTGGTAAACACTGAATCCAGCATTTGTCCCTTCCATTAAAAATAAATTTCAATCTTGTTGAGATCTTAAATGGGTTGACATCATTTCTCCTTTGCTAATTGTTACCAGATATTCTCAGCACATGCTCAAAGAATCAGAATCAAGTGAGAGAGAGACATTCTGTCCACAGTTTAAATAACTGAAATGACAAAATTATTTCCATACAAGGAAGACAAAGTGTGTTGTTTTTTTGCTTTCATTTCCTCAAAAGTTTATATTGAATATTTATGATGGTGTAAGGTATCTGACGGAAACAGGAAATGTACATTTGTCCCATCATGACAGGTATTAACGAAATCTGCTATCAAAACCTTATTAACAAACAAAATGGATCAAATAGCATTTTATTTGCATATATAGTTGTGCTCATAGTATACTCATGTGTTTTTGTGTGTGTAAGAGAAAAAGAAACAGAGAGAGTAAGAGACAGAGAGAGAGAGAGAGAGAGAGAAAGAGAGAGAGAGAGAGAGTTTGACTGCAATTCAAGACACATATATAGAATTCAGAAACCAACTCGGTGGAGTAACCTTTCTCCTTTTACCCACCAAATCAGGGTCAAATTTTATTTTTTAAAAATTTTTATATTGATTTTTATTGAGCTCTACTTTTTCTCTGCTCCCCTCCCTGTCACTCCTCTCCCCACTTCAACCCTTCCTCAAGGTCCCCAATTTACTCAGGAGATCTTGTCTTTTTCTACTTCCCATGTAGATTAGGTCTATGTGTGTCTCTCTTAGTGTCCTTATTGTTGTCTAGATTCTCTGGGATTGTGATTTGTGGGCTGGATTTCTTTGTTTTATGCTTAAAAACCACTTGTAAGTGAGTACATGTGATAATTGTCTTTCTGGGTCTGGGTTATCTTACTCAAAGTAATGTTTTCTAGCTCCATTCATTTGCCTGCAAAATTCAAGATGTCATTTGTTTTTCTTGCTGTGGAGTACTTCATTGTGTAAATGAACCACATTTTCCTCATCCATTCTTTGATAGAGGGGCATTTAAGTTGTATTCAGGTTCTGGCTATGACAAACAATACTGCTATGAACATAGTTGAACACATGTCCTTGTGGTACAATAGAGCATTTTTTTTTGGATATATACCTAAAAGTGAAATTACTGGGTCTTGAGGAAGGTTGTTTCCTAATTTTCTGAGCAATTGCCACACTGACACTCAAAGGGGCTGTACCAGCTTGTATTCCCACCAGCAATGCAGGAGTGTTTCCTTTATCCCACAACCTTTCCAGCATAAGTTGTCATCAGTGGTTTTGATTTTGGCCATTCTTACACGTGTAAGATAGAATCTCAGAGATTTTTGATTTGCATTTCTCTGATGACTAAGGATGTTGAACATTTCCTTTAGTGTCTTTTAGTTTTTAGATTCCTCTCCTGAGAGCGTTACTCATTTTTTTAATTGGATTATTTGTTTTTTTGATGACCAATTTCTCGAGTTCTTTGTATATTTTGAAGATCAGACCTGTCTGATGTGTGGTTAGTGAAGATCTTTTCCCATTCTGTAGGCTATCGTTTTGTCTTGTTGACTGTGTCCTTTGCTTTACAGAAGTTTTTCAGTTTCAGGAGGTCCCATTTATTAAGTGTTTCTCTCAGAGTCTGTGCTACTGGGGTTATATTTAGGAAGGGGTCTCCTGGGCCAATAAGTTCAAGTGTACTTCCCACTTTTTCTTTTATAAGGTTCTGTGTGGCTGGCTTTATGTTGAGGTCTTTGATTTATTTGGGCTTGAGTTTTGTGCATGGTGATAGATATGGATCTCTTTTCATTCTTATACATGTTGATATCCAATTATGCCAGCACCACTTGTAAAATATGCTTTCTTTTTTCCATTTGATATTTTTTGCTTCTTTGTCGAAAATCAGGTTTTTGAAGGTGTTTGGATTAATATCTGGGTCTTTGATTTGGTTCCATTTGTCTTCCCATCTGTTTTAATGCCAATACAAGGCTGAAGTGCTGAAGTTTTGGCTTTTTTTTTTCGTTTTTTTTTCCATAAGGAGCTTCATACCATTCTTTCGAGTTCTGCGAAGAATTTTGCTGGAATTTTGATTCTCCTTTTACCTTTAGTGGGTTCTTAGATTATCCTTTCATTTCTACATTGATGCAAGATCTCTTGAATTGGATGAGGAGTTTGTTGCTTTAGCTAGTCATCTATTTCTGCCTCTGTCTCATAAAAGATCATTAAGAAGCTGCTATATCCACTTGGCTTTTATGTGGTTTGATGACATATAAACAGATAAAAATATGAGAATACGTTCAGCCATGTTGACCATCAATGAAATGAAAATACATTGAGATATCAATCAGATATTAATAAAAATGTATAACAACAAATGTTAGCGAGAATGTTGATCAAAAGGAATCCCTTTATATTGTTATTAGAAATGAACAAATCTAGCTATGACTCCAGGTCAACATATTACAGAGATACTTGAATATCAATATCGATGGCAGAATATTCATGATAGTATATTATGGAGCCAACCTAGATATCCAACAATAGAGAAATAGGCAAAGAAATGTGGTATATACAAGCAATGGATTGTTTTCTACCATAAAGAAAAATGAGGCTAATTTATTTTCAGGAAAATGTGTTGTGAACAACTGGGATGATTGTACTAAGTGACTTAAAGTACTCTCAGGAAGACAAATGTCATGTTTTATCTCACTGAAGGTTCTTATATATTATATAGGTAAATGAAGTCATACATGTGTATGGCACATGAAAGTAGAAGCTGAAGATCTAAGGGACCAAAGTTGTTGATTGATGGAAGCTATGGACGAACATGCTCAACACAGGATGCCTTATGGAATTGTTCTGATGGATCATGGAGACATCCTGTTTCTGATGACTTATTCTCAGATAATGGTTAGGGAGAAAGAAACATTTTCTTCAAGTGGTGCTCATTGGTAATGTACACATGTTTCTGTAAGAAAATTCTCATCTATATTGTTGTAAACAATTCTAAGAAGGCTCATTGAGTCTTGAACGCATGCTTACTCTCACTCCCACATACATGAACACTCTCACACACACATGATGAAAGAAAAGGTGATAGAAAGGGGAATAGTTGGGAATTGGAAAATAATTAACAGGAATGGAAGTGAGGGAAGAAGGGTCCTATGTGTTAGACTGAAAAATTATCAATATTTATTAGTTATACATATGAAAATGCTGCAATGAATCCCATTAGTGTTTATAATTAGCATGCTCATATAACCACTAAAATAATATGAAACTGTCCTCATGTCTATAATCATAGACAATGATTTTTTAAGAACTCAAGAAATTTTATAAATCAATTAGAGAAATCAATTAAGATGTCTTACTTGAAACCTCAAGTTATAATTTCTTTCAACAAATTTTAATTATTATTTATGCTCTAAATATATATAACTAATTTTCCAGTCTTCCAATGTGCATTTTTCTAATATTTATTTTTTTGTTTTATGTGTGTGAATATATTAGTTAAATGGGCTTCTATACCAACATTTACAGCTGACTGGGAAAGTTGTTTATCTCATATCTTCAGAGAAGAGAGAGAGAGACAGAGGTATATCAACAATAAAATGAACATGAATTTCATTTCTTTTAACTTTAAGATAAGGGACTACCAAGTTAGTAGGGTTGATTTCTTGCATAAGTAATGACAGTTGATTTTTTTTGAAGTGTTTTGGTTGTGTACTTACCTAGGTTATTTGGGTGATTTGGGAAGTGTACTATACGGCTTTGCTGATTATCTCAGATTTTTCTGCCACACAGTTCAAGACTTTAGAAGACACATGTATAAATTTCCTTAAGCATAAATTGCAAGTACAAAAGGCAGTAAAAGCAGACATTTCAATAATGCACTGTATTTATTAAGGTGGATGCTACAGTTGGGATAGTCTATAGATAAAAATGTTTCTGTGTTGATTTAGATTTGTTTTAGCAACTGAGCTGCATAAATTTAGCTTTCATGGCATGGAATAATAGAATTTTTCTTTATCTGAATATAAATGTTATATAAGACACAAAGCTGTTTTCTCAACTTTATGCTTGTGATGTCAGGCTTATCAGGAAAGATGGTTTGACTCAGGCAAATTGAAGCAGAAAATGCTGCCCTACAAAGTAATATCTCTTTTCTCCATTTTTGGCTTTCATTCTGTTGTCAGAATCTATGACAAGAAAGAGATGTGTTGTCCCCTGATTGAAGGGCCAGTCTTTGTGGAAGTCCCATCTTTTGTTAGAGCGTAGCACTAAGCCAAATTGTTAGAGAACACCATTATCCTTTGGTAATCAGAAGATCATGTTTCCCAGATCATTTTCTTGTCTTTCTTCTCTCAAACCCTTGGGTTGAATCCGGAAAAAGGTGGAGGTGCTGAATTACTGTATTTGTTATCATGCAGAGTTGTAACCAAACCCACATTCTCCTTCATTATTTTATCAAGTCATCAGGGCTAATTGACAGCAAGCCTTTATGTCTAGATTTGTTCCCATTAGAAGCCCTGTGCCCTTGACTACACAGGTAAGGAAAGAACTTTAATTACTGCTGTAATGAGATGTGGCTGAAGCAGCTGTGCTTTGGTTTAAGCAAAAGTGAAGCTTTCTGAAACATTGATACGGATGCTGTTCCTGCATCGCTTGTGAGCAAATGCACTGTGGATAGGAAGAGAATAGCTACAGTCTATGTTACAGCCCTTCAACTCTATAACCAAAGGTATTTTCCTTTTTTATGGATTATTTTTATAGCATGTGTTACAAGAGCAACAAAATGATGTTTTATTTTTGTATTATTTATTGTAATTCTGAGGTATTAAATAAAAACACTATAGAAAGTGCACAGGACAGCTCTGAAATTTCTGTAACCTATTCTACCACAAAAATCCAAAGACAAATAAATACATTTTAATGTGGTAAAAATGGTAAATTATTTGAGCATAGGCTGTGTTATAGCTTTAGTTTCTGGTTAAGGAACACATTTAGATGATTATGAAGTGATTAAAATTGTGTTTTTACTATATTATTGAGTCCAACAAAAATTTTCCACAGTAACTAGGAAAATTAACCAAATTATGAATTTATTTTCTAAAAATATTATTTTACCAACTAAGCATTTCTCTGTCAGAAATTAAGAGGCATTTGTGTATTATGGCCTATAATCTCATATAGCAATTAGTAATTGTCCATTTCTCAATGTCTCCTTTCTTATTGCTTACATATTTATGCATATATGTTCAGTTTTAGATAAGGAGTATTTTCCTGAGGTTCATGTGTTCAAGGCTTAGGCCCCAGCAGATGCCAGATCCTTGACAGGTGGTTGGGATCTTACCCAGGAATGAGTTAATTCAAAGCAATATTTGAAATTTGATGATATTATTGAAATTTGATGGGAGGATAGTCTAATGGAGAGGAAGCTGATTACCATAAATGCATTATTTCCAGATGGAGCTATCCTGAGCTTTGTTTAATCTCTGCTTACCATCTGTTCAGGTGCAAATGGCCTTTGCCTCCTTATTTTAGACCCCATATTTTGCTTCGCAATGAATCAATGGAGCTATATGACCATGCATAGAAACCTCTGAAATCATGAGTCAGAATTAAGTTTTTCCTCTTAAATGCACATACCCCACCACCATTATCAGATCAGCAGATCTCTCTTATTAAGGAGGGTCATTTTATTTAGAAAGTGTGTTATGAATGAACAGGCTTAAGTATACACCCTTATCATTCGCTGGCTGCTGATGTTAATGACACACATTTGACAAACAACACAGGAGAGACTATCAATTAAACCTATATGCATAGACGATCCATTTTCTGTGTAATTTTATGCAATCTTTACCTATTCTTATCCTAATATTATTGTATGTGAAAAACTACCCAGAAATCATGTCCTCAAAGCAGCAATAGCTGCAATTCTGCTTGCTAGAATTTTATTTGGGGATGACTTGGTGTTGACAACATCTCTCTAGTTCTCCAAGTATCAGCTGAAACATGTTGAAGGCTAGAGACTAGTATAGTAATTTCCCCATTTTCTTGTGCCTTCTTTGGGGTTGTTGGCTAGAATGGTGTATCTTGTCACAGTTCAAATGGAGAAGATACACCATTCATTCCAGGCAGTTTGATAGAGGCATTTTCCTTTCACTGGTCTAACTTTCAAAACCACAGAAGACACTTCTGCTGCATTTTTCTTCTGTATGTAGCTGCAGAGTTCTATTTAAACTAAAAGGAAGGAAATTGAGTCACCATTTCTTTGAGTGCATGGTTAACAGCACTGTTGAAAGAGAAATATAACAACAATCATTCCTATAAAGTTCCATAGACTCAAATATTTTAGAAAGAGTAATTTTAAAATGTAATCACAACTTTTTTTTTGAAGAAACTACAAAATCTCCTTGTAGTAGCGATCTTGGATTTGATATTTTGAATCATACCACACCATTAAGATAAACTGTGTCATATTTGCTTGGGTAAATTTTCTCATTATTGTTTCTCATTTTCATTTGATTAATGAGAAATAAATCATTTGCCTTTTATTCATATCTCTTACAATGAAGAGTGAAAAGTAGAGTAACTGCCAGCTGTTCTAAAGATGGCTACATGGGATGAATGGAGTCTCAATTGTTGCATCATCCTAAAGCCCATCTATTTATATCTTTATTTTTATTGATTAAGTTTTGGTAATATTCCTTGGAAGTAACTAACCAAAAGTTGGGTTTTTTTTTTGTCTGTCTTTTGGGAATGGAATTTTATTCTCTGAGATACCCTTTGATTTTTCCAAAGAATAATGATGGTTTATAGTGTTTAATTACTTTCCTCATTGTTGCAATAAAACACCTCACATCAACCTTATAAGAAAAGAGATCTATTTTGGCTCAAGTTTCCAAAGGATTTAGGCCACGGTCGGTTAGCTTTATGTGCTTAGACAAAACACTATGTACTGTGAGAAGTCCTCTCTTGGAGAGATATAAACAGAATCTACTTCCTCCTCATAGGGGTCCCAACAATAACTAAAGAACAGCTCCATAGTTCACCCACGGGGAAAAAACGAGTTTATTGGGATAACTTATAAAGCATACTGAGGGGTTATTGGCCATAGGATAGGTGACATCAGAGTTGCCACACCGCAAAGTCTGCGTCTAGCATATATGATGTTTCCCCATGGAATCATAGATAGAATTCTTCAGTACACCTCCCCCAAACTACATTTATACAGCAGTATTCCATCAGACCAAATGGCTGGGAAGGGCAGCTAGAAAGAAACTCGAATGAAAATACAATGTCTCACTCCAGCCACTACCTTTTTTTAGTTTATTTTTTTAAAAAACAATCTTTTCTCGTTTTACATACCAATCTCAGGCCCATCTTCCTCCCCTCTTGAAAATTTCGCCCATCTTCCATCCATCCCACCCCTCATCCACTTCTCAGAAATTGTAAGGCTTCCAATAGATAATCAACCAAGTCTGCCACATCACTTTGAGGCAGGACCAAGTCCTTCTCCTCTATATCTCTGCTGAGCAAGGTGTTTTTCCCAAGAGAATGGGCTCCAAAAAGTCAGTTCAAGCACTAACGATAAATCCTGTTCCCACTGCCAGTGACCCCACAGATTTCCCCAGTCTTTTTGAGGGAATGTCAACAATTGGAGGAGACTTTCTCAATGACCAGGGACAAAATGCATACAAGAAAGCAAATTGTACTCTATTTCTTTCAACCAGCTGCCATGTCTCAAAGTTTCTAGAACCTCCCAGGGAAGTGTTACCAAGTTATTTATAATCAAACATTCAACAAAAAAAAACCTGTTGGGGGACATTTTATAGTCAAACCACATTGCAACAGAGATAGTCATCAGACCACATTTTCTTTAGCAACATAGTTGTCTGTTTTGAACAACAGTGCAAGTAAATGTACTGCAAACCACAAAATTCTCATAAAATGCAGTATTAGTTTTTGGATGCTGCTTATCTAACCATGCCAAGCCCATTATGATTTTAGAGTTAAGTCTTCCATGTGTGATTTCTTAGCTTTCTGATAATAGTTCCTTAATTTTTAGCTTTATTGTTTTATGGAGATCTGATTGGTTTTTGGTAGAATTCAGCTGACTGAGCAGGCTTTATATCTTCTGAAAGTATTAAATATGTTTCCATATTTGGTTTTGAATTTTTGTGTGTTTAGGTAGGAAGGTAGGAATCATTCCTATGCTGATTTTCTTGCGTTTATTTTGAAGATTTATTTATTATTGTTATTTTAGAGTCTCAGCCAACAATGGGAAATACTTGTACTTTTGAACTAAAACTTAACTGCTTTATGTCACTTTTAAATTTCATTTGAAGACTCAGTAAAGAGTTTGGGGCTGACCTACTTCTTTTCAGTCATATTATCAAAGTCAGTAAAAAGAAATAGGTGTCCATTCTGCTCTTTTCATTTTCAGGTAGCATGTTTCTATAGTCCCTTTCACTTTCTTAATGTCTTTTTCTTTTCTTGTGCCCCCCTTTCTAGTTTCATGAACTTCATCCATGCTCAAACCCACATATATGCATACAGAAATCTTAAAAGCTAGGATCAAGTCATTACAAAACAATCTCCTATTGGCAAATAATGATCTATTTTAAAATCCCTTCAATTAGCTTTACTTATCTGTCATCCTTCTACCAAGAAAATTAAAAAAAAAACTACCTGTATGGTCCTGCAGTTGTTGGGTATGGACCTAATTGAAGCACCAATAAACTAATGTAGCAGTCAAATGTTTAAAGTGCATACCCAAATGCTCTGAAAATAGGAAATCATCCTAACAACTTTTTTAAAACTCGTCCAACTCGCTGGCCTCAAAACAAAATAATCATAGCTAATACCACATCTAAATAATAACATTAGCTGTCAATGTGTATGTGGACCAAATTGAGTTACTTTAAACAAACGTAAAATTCATTTTGCTTGGCCTTTTTCCTTTGTGAGGTTTTGATGAACCCACTTATCTGTGCCATTTAGCATCAGATGGCCTCAAATCAGGAGATGAGTTAATCTGAACACAAACTCATCCTTGGACCTTCCAGCCCATCCTGCTATCAAATGAAGCATGGCCCTGCTGGTGACTGGAGGACCTTCTCCCATATGTCCTGTTCGTGTGGCCTGGGATCCTTTCCATTAAGTCAGAATCTCTGAATAAGAAAATCAATCAAGCTAGGCTAAATTAATAATAACTTTAAAATCTGAGCTCCAAATCCACTTGTCATCAGTATCCCCATACTCTGTGAATCCATAGTAAGAGACGAAGCCACATAGTTTCAAGAGGAAAGAAAAGGCTGCATTTTGTGAGGAATGGGTATCAAAAAGTTGGAGACTATGAAACATCTCTTTGAAATCTTACTGTGATCCAGCTTTGTTTTTCATCCCTAGACATGCTTTTATATGCTCTGTAGTTCGGAAATTCATTTGATTTCTTACTTTCACATCATGTAAAATTCTTTATTCCTTTTGTTGATGTGCATTTTAAGCATGGAACTGTTACATCTCTTATTGGTGCTGTGCTGGGGCCCATAAGAATAATTAGGAAAATCTAATACATCAAGTGATTTCTTTGCCTTAGTTAGCTTTGGTTGTACGATACTGACAATCATACTTGGATTCATGTAAATGATTCATTAGATACTTAACATACTCTTTTCTTAATTGTATTTCTTGACACATGATAATTGGATATTTATGTTAAGAATAATGTGTTATTTCAAAGCACATAAATATAATATACAGACCAATTTATGACACTAATGTTTCCATTTACTCGCTATTTATTAGAGACTTTCAGAGTTTTAAAGACTTTGAATTCATGGCAAAGAGTTAATGTAAAGTTCATAAGTAACTGTGAGTCATAGTCACTGCTGTAGGGCACTACAACTTAACTTATTTTCCTACTTGCCTTTTGAACTTATTTTCCTATTTCTGCTTTTATTTTATCCATTCTTTTTTTTTAGCTTCTAATCATGTGTCTGTCGGTGTCTTTTTAGCATGTTGACACCATTTTCTTCAGCTATATACTCAGACATAGGATAGTTGCATCATATATAGCTCTACTTTTACTTTTTGGGAAACTTTCATACTACTAACTTTAATGAATGACTATGATAAATGACATGACTGGCTTTTCCATTGGTACTACTAATTTCAATCAGCATAAAATGATACTGACTGTAACATTATAATTTAAGTTTTTCTTTATTTTCAAGAATTGCATATATGTATACAATGAAATAAGATCATATTTACTCTACATTTCCCACATTCCACTCCTCATTTAAACTTAATTTTTCTTTAATACGATAATGATTATAGATAGATAGATAGATAGGTAGGTAGATAGATAGGCAGGCAATAGATATGAATATAGATATCTCCAAATAAGTTCAGTTAGTACTGAACTAGCTAGTTATAAACTAGTGCTTGAGAATTTTGCTTGTGTCCACATTTCTAATAAAGATTATTTTCCCTCCCTCAGTAATAGAAGATCAGTAAAGGATGAAGCCTGTAAATCATTTAATCCATTTCTTACAGAGTTTTGACTGGCTTGATATTGTGTATGTCTTGTGTAGACAACCTTACATGTGCATATAGTAAGGTCATGAGTGTCAAAATTTTACAACACCCCTCATCGGCTTTTGGCTCTTTTTTTTTTCCTGTAACCTCTTCTTCAATGATATCTGAGCCTTGATGGTAGTTGTGTTAGGAGATTGACTTAGACGCTCCATTAATGGTGAGTATCCAATTTCTTATTCTCAGTATTTTGACCATGATGCATATTTCTCTTGATTACTGCTAACTGTAAAAAGAAACTTTTCTAACCAATTTTGAGAAAAACCCAGGATTGACTGTAAAATGGTGTAACTACTTTGGAGATTTCTGGAGGTTTCTATAAAAAAAATCTAGAAATGGAAATGCCATATATTCCAGCTATACCACTCCTGGGCATATACTCAATGAATTTAATATCCCACTACAGAGACAGTAGTGGACTCATGTTAATTTCTATTCTGTTCTCAATAACATGAAATGGAATCAATCTAGATGTTCATCAACAGATGAATTGATAGGTAAAATGTGGTGGTATCTATAAGAGATGTAATATTACTTAGCTTTAAAAAAATAAAATCATAAAATTTGCAGGAAAATGACTGAACTGGAAAAATTATATACTAGGTAATCCAGGCCAAGAAAGACAAATGTTCTGTGTCCTCTCTAATATGGAATTCTGAGATTTAAATCTTTTTATGTTTAACTTGAAGAAAAAAAGACGAAGCCAGGAAATTATAAGTGCCCTTTGGGAATGCATGCTAAGAGAGGAGCTTGGGAGATTATGGGTAAAACAATGGAAAGTTGAAAAACTGTGAGTGAGAATGCTTAAGCAGGGTGAGCTATGGGGATGGAAAAGAAGAGAAAACAGTGAGTTGAATTAACAAAACTTAGGTTGCATGCACAAACCTTATTCAAACTCAGCAAGCTAATTTAAAATAAAACTTAAAAACAAAGAATTTGAGAAAAGAGTTCTCCGGCACTAGTGGACAATATTGCTCCTAGAATGCCTGGGTTACTAATTGAAAAATCAGAGATTGAAGCCTGGGATTCCTTCCTATGAGTTATTGTTCACGAAGGTCCCAGGGGTCTGCAAAACAACACATGTTATTGTCATTGCCCTTGCTGGCCCACCATAGCTACATGATAACACCCCTACTGTTGAAGACACCACATGGTTCATCTGTAGACTGTACCGAAACCAATCTTAAACTAACCTTGATGGGCAGCTTTTAAGGTGCTGGAATGTACTGTGTTCAAATGAAGGAGGAAAGATCAATGGTTTTACACAGTGCTGGATCCTGAAGCTGCAATACTGAGCTGTCAGACCAGAAGTGCCCACTGATGCAATAACAACATGAGTATTAAAGGTAAGCCAATAGATTTCTTATTGGGTTTTTGCTTTGTTTTATTTTTATTTATTTATGTTTTTTTGTTTCTTGAGACATGGAATCACTGTGTAGCCCTGGCTGTCCTAAAATTTGTTCTGTAGACCAAACTGACCTCAAACTTACAGAGATCCATCTTCTTCTGGCTCCTGAATGTTGGGATTAAAGGCATGTGCCATAACTGTCCAGTTTCTTATTGGCTTTGAGGCCTGCTCCACAACACGGAATATCATGCCCTGTATTATAATCCTGGTCAAAGGTCATGAATGGAAGGTTGTAGGCCTTAGGGTAGAAACCTGATCTTGTTATTTGACAAAATGTTCACATTATCAATGTGAGATGACATCTTGTTGTGGTTTGAGTTGAAGTATGCAGATACATAAATGAGCAGAGAACATTTTCCCCGCAAACTTGATGCCCACTGAACTTGGTTCTTTAGAGAAAGGTGTATCCAAATTCTTTGCTCATTTTAAACTAAACTGTTTTGTTATTTCACTATGTTTTATATATTAGAGATATCAGCTGCTTGCCAAGTCATCATTTTAAGCTGAAATTCTTAGTTTTCCTGAACAGCTGTGTCATTTTGAAAATAAATCTTCTAAGCTGGATTGTCTTTTTAAATGTGAATTTTATTTCAGATGTACAAAATATTACATTGCAGTAAGTAATATGCAAATTTAAATAATGTAAATTGTTCTATCGACAAATAGAATTAGTAAACAGAAATCAAAGAACAGTGATTAGAATGTCATAAATAGAAAGAATCATCTAGTCCAAAATAAGAATTCCTACAAAAGCTTATGCCAATAACATTAAAGCATTTTGAGTCCCTGTAATTGCTCCATGAGCAGAATCACAGAAAAGAGCAAAAACTGCACCACAATTCTCTACTGCCGCATCTCATCTCCAGTTTCAATAATTCTTACATATTCTGACTTAAATTTACTTCTATTAAAATCTTACATCTGCTAATCAGTCCTTAGGAAACTTCAGTGAGGGCTGGTGTAGAGTCATTAGGGTCAAATAAAGTATTTATTTTTAAAGTTATATAATTACATAAAACAATCTAGAGAGAAACTGTACATTTATAAAGTTACCTTGTAATGCACTTAACTCTGCACAACAAGGCCCAATTCTGCTCTCCTTTTGATTCTCTCTGATATTGTTAACACTGTCTACAGTTACTTTTGAAATATGATGTTTCCAAATAAAATTGTTGCAATATCACATGTTACTACATATCATTTTCCCATCAGTCAATGAAATTAATACTTTTCTCATTCTCTTGTGTGTCCTTAGGAGAATAAATCACAATAATTTAAAATTATGTATTTCTCACTTTAACTATCATGAGTTCATCAATTTCTTTTGGTTCAATTGCTTTCTCATTCTAAATTTTTCAATATTAGATGTTTGAATTTAAGGTTTCTTTAAAAAATGTTACACACATCATTCTAACAAGCACCTAGTTACAAAATCACCACTAAAATGCTTAAATGAGAGAGATATGACAGTGATATCTCTATCATTTGTAATTTGTATTTTCAAACACATGAACTTCATGTGTTTATTATATTATCATAGATAGTCATAAATCTTTCAATCTTTGAAAGCATATTTTTCAGCACTTAATTAAAATGGCCTTTTGGCTGGGGTTCTGGAGTTGGAGTCTTTATTCTATAGAATCAATAATGTGAGCTCATAAACTCATATATATTATAATATATAATATATATATTAGAGTATCATTGTTTCTATGCCAAGTGTGGGTATGGAAAAAGTAAATACCAGCACCTATTCAAAGACCCTATTTAAGTGATTGTATTCTTATTTTGAAGTCCATCGATTTAAAGTCATTCAAAGTGTCTTGCACTTCCAGAAAGATTTCACACAATTTTAGAAGAAAATGGGACACAACAGAGATCTTCATAACAAACATGTATTTAAAAATGCAGCTTCTGTCTATATTTTCTAAATTCTTTCAGTCCTTAGGTCAGAATATCCCTCCTATTGTTTTTTTATTTTTCAACAAAAGATGGAATGGCATGGTGTACCCAAACAACAGTGCACGTGAGTAAGTTGACTGCTTAGTGTAAATGTCATTGCTAGGGAAACAGGGCACTGCCATGGATAATTATTCATATCATTTTATTGTTGGAGTATATTTTATTTTTAAGTTTCAGATACTAAAGGAGAGATCAGATAGGGAGTATATATTTCAAAGCTTTTATCAAAGACAAAGGTCCTTTTTAGCATAATTATCCTGGATGAGAATTACATTGTAAAGACTGGCTTACGAATAAGTGGATTTGGAAAGTATTATTATGTTGGACTTCTTGTCTTTTTCATTTGAATCTTGCTTGGGCTACAATTTTTCAGACGCTTTCAGATGTTTACAATTTATCATAAAGATTCCCAATTTACACCAGGCACAGTACCTCCTTCCAGTGAGTACATCCCAGCATGACTCCAGCATTTATAAAGATGGGATGATTCCTAATAGCCTAGTTTTTTCAAGTGCAAGTGGAATAAAGGCTAATTGCACAAACCACCTCGGTTTAGTAAAACTAGAAGTCTCCTGGCCAGCCCAACAAATCCATTAGGATTTTATTGGGTCCTAAAAAGAGTTATGTGATTCCCTGGGATCCAATCCTTGTCAATCAGGCCTGGTAAATTGGATTCTTGAATAGGGAAATCCCTTAGGGAGAGTAGATGTTACCCAGATCAGATGCACTGATTTCTTCGACTCTGTGCTCACTAGGTTCTGTTCTCTCTTTAGTGAACCAATAAAACCATAATAAGTATTGATTAACCCATTACTGCGCATTATCCACTGGCTTCTGCCTAGCTGTATTTAAACATTATGCTGCACTTTCACAAGGCCACTGTACAGATACTTGTTCTGCCTTGGCCCACTTGCCAAGATAGCTCCAAGCACATTTCCTTTCAGTACAAACTCAATATCCCATTTAGTCCTTTTTGCTGGCTTCAAAAGTATTCACTCAACTTCCTAAAGAAAGAAAATTAGGAGATTGCTGATGGTACATTTGATTTTGCATAATTCAAGTGTTTGAACATTTTCAGATTATAAGAATTGTTTTCCAGCGCAGAGAAAAATATCAACTTTATTAAAATCCAAGGCAGGTTTTCATGCTGAAAGAAATGATCTTTTAAATTGGTAAGTAGTGTGGGACTTTGAATACATTATGTAATCTAATCATTTCTGTTGTCAGCATAAAGAGTTTTCACCAGCATGCAACTAATTTCATTAACTGTTGTAACATTCGGGAAACACAGGAGTTATGTTCCATCTGATACTGTGAACATTTAGTAGATGTGTTTAAGGTTCCTCTGTACACTGAGGGAAAGTTCAGTTTCTGCCTGCCCATATATCATTAGAATTTCCTTCAAAGCATCGACATGGACATGGCTCTCTGATTTTCTTCTTCATGCTAGTTAATAGTAGAAATGCAGAGATTAACCAGACAAATTAAGGCTGATTAGAGGGGACAAGGTCATGAGCTGGATGGAAATGGGTCAATCACAGTCATGACAGCGAAAAAAAATTTACACATACACAGCCCATGCTTTTAGGAGCTATTTTGTTTCATATTTATTCTGAACAATAAAATATGCTTTGAGACAAATGTATATGCATATATATGTGTGTGTGTGTATTATTTTCAAATTTATATATATATTTAATTTTGAAGTTTGTAGTTTTGTAGCTTATATTGCCTTTTGTGTTCATTAAAGACAAGTCATCTGATCAAATGATTTTCAATACATTGTCAAAATAAATTACACTCACTTCATTAGATGTACAGGAAGTGTAGCCAAAGCAGGGACAAGTATTAATTTCGACTCTGCAGAAACTGACACTCCATCTTATGACCCTGAGGCTGTATTATTCAGGATACCTAGTGATGGAAGGAAGTCTGTCTCCATAGCAATTACCTAAATCTTTTATCAGTCATTTCTGGAAAGAAAATTAGAGCAATTGTGTCAGGACGGTCATATGGCAGAAATTGCACACTCATTCAAACCACTTATGTCTCCGACTTTGTCCTTGGTGATGGCTCCTTTTGTTTATAGGCCTGTGTCTGAAAGCCTGATTGGGCATGAGCAGATGTGCCAAACTGGAGCCACAAAAGGGTAGTTTTGTTTTTTCTCAATTCTTCTTCTCTCCCTCTCTCTCTCTCTCTCTCTCTCTCTCTCTCTCTCCAATCTTGTTCTCTCTGCAAAACTACTACATTTTCTTGCTTTTTTCTATTAAGCAAATAATTAAAGAAAGGATTACAATGCAAAGAAACTCAATTAAAAATAGAATTAGCTTTAAAATCCCTCCCTCCTTTGTTTAATTCTAGAGATTATTAACACAGAGATTTTAAGAATTAGGTGATTCTGAACTTAGAAAAAAGTGAGAGGAGCATCGCATTCTAGGACACATGACTATTAATCAATTTGATAATTGATGTTGCATCTGGAAGTTTGTCATTATGTAGTGCTAATATCTAAAAATTATTTTATTGATCAAAAACTTTACAAACATTAGCATAAATTAATAACCAAAGAAAGGCTGCAGCTGGTTGTGGGAGAAGACTCCCCCTGCCCCTAGACTTTAGATGTTTTCATTAGTAAATTTTTAAATAAAAATTAAAAGGTGAAACTAGATAAACAAGAATTATAGCTTTTATTGAGTGGTCAGAACAGCAATGTCTAGGCTTACCCTTCAGGTTTCTTGTTCAGGAAAATTTACAATTAATGGGTTTCTACAACAACAAAAATATCTCCTTCTTCATGGCTCAGCTAGAGACCTGCCACACTAATCTATTCCCAGTCAGCTGGCCATGGCCCTTTCCTCTGTCTGTCTTAGCATATTGATTTCTGAGCTGTCTTATTGGTTCCTAACATAATTACAGCAGAAGTGGGTTTCTTAATACTGCTAATATATTTACACCATGGCATCTAGGGAAGCTGACTATAACACTATCTGGTACTACTGTTACAGTTAATGGTCAGTCTCTATTTTTATTATAAACTTCATTTTTTCAGGGAGTTTATAGTCTTAATTTGTTTAAAGGACGAGAACCCCAGCTTTGTGCTTTGCAAGATCTGCATATTTCTGTCTTTAAATGTTTTAAAAGTAAAATGTCTATACTCCCAGAGTTTGAGATTTTCAGAAAAACAAACAGTAATTTTGGAATCTTTGAATTAGCAAATAATTTGGCAGGTAATTCAGTTCTGGAATCAATACATGAAAAGTTGCTAGACTTTAATTAGGAACACCATATATTAATATACTTTTGTCTACAAATGTGACCCTCTTAGACTCCAAAGATTGAGGATATATGTCTATCAAACTAACAACAGATATTTGACAAAACAGTACTTTTAGAAATAGAAAAATTTACATAAAATTTTCTTTTATTAAAATATTATTAGTCAGCTCCTTTGCTCTGTATCACATAATATGTAATACAAGAAAACCATGTGGCACCATACAGCATTGCTTACATTGAAAATTAAGATGTACTGGAGATTTTAAACAACTGATGAGTTAGGAATTGGGGTTGATGTTTGTACACTTGAAAATATAAAATTACTCTTGTCTCAAAACAAGTGTGGTTAATGTCATGACTCAGATTTGGGTGAGCTGGAAAAGGGTGACTCACAAATGAACTTGAGATGCTGAACAGAAGTAACCTATAAATGGACATTCCACTGAGGCTTTGTGTGCTAAATTCTTAGTATACAGGATGAATTCCAGACCATGAGAAACTCACTCTTTGATTATATGTTTTTTGTGAACGTCCTTAGAAGTGATAGAAGATGGATACAAAGTACACCAGTGAAATGTGAAAAGTACTTAACTCATGATCTCTAAAATGTTCCATATCTATGTTGATTATCTGTATACTATAATTACTCTATGGAAAAAATTTCATGTAAGAGTCACAATGGCCCATAGGCAAAATCAAACTGTTTGTGTCACATAATAGTAAAATAAATTAATAACAAACATAGTAGCATTCATTCATTTTAATTTAGATATAATTATTACATTCTATAGTATAAATATGTAATATGAATTTATGTAGATAGGAGAACTTTTAATATAACAAACTTGCTTCTTTCAAAAATCTAGGTTTTTAATTGGAGCTTTCCTTTCTAAATTGAATTTTATCTTTACTGCCTTTATAAACAGAAAAATCAACCACTTGTGGCATGGTAATGTTCATACTACTCTCCACTCTCATTGCGGGTTTTATATAATATTTTGGAATGTGCTATGACTTAGTCCATTTTCACTTATTTTATAGTAAGCTGAGCGAGCAGAGCAGGGTTAAAATCTAAGACATAAGCTATTTCCCATGTCCAGAAGTTCCTGATTAAACAATAAAGCAGTGTTATAAGGGAATGCGATGCTCAGAGGAGGGGAAGAAATATGTGAAGAAAAGAGTCAAGCAAAGCTTTATAGAAAGTATGCTGCTGAATTATCAGTCTAAGGGTGGGAAATAACTTTATCAATGCACTAACACTGACATTACCTTGATTGCCCTATTGAAGTCTGAGTTGCCTGTCACGTAGTCTTCTGTGCCTACGTACTCATCTATCACCACAACTTTTTCTCATTTGTGTTTATAAATTTATGTTGTACTAAGAGATATAGAAACACACCTTGGGATTATCGAAGGGAGAGACAGCATTGTAATTAGATGCAGGGTTGCAATTTTAATGATTCTATCATGTGGAAAGTTCAGGTATTGTAATTCATTCGTGTTACCACTTTCCAATATCCAGGCTGCTTGCACAATAACTTTGTCCATCATAATTGCTGCATTCCAGGTATAGAAAACTGATAAAGAGTTTATCTGGGAAAAGATATAGTACATGCTTAAACTACTGTTCAATGCACATGTAGAGGAAGACAAATCAGTCTCTCATCCTTTTAGTGAATGGCATACATCGTTTTGTTATCTAAGTATATTCAACAAAAATGCAAACGGAGATAGACGCCTTTCTGGATGACAGCTGCAAATGGCCCTCGTGAGTGAAAGAAAGGTTCCTGAATGTCCTGGCTTATGTGGAGGAGACAGGAACTCTTCCAGAAACGGGCATTCGGAGAGAGGAGCAAGGATGAATTCATCTTCGGTCTGTTTATTTGGAGGATGGTGTCTATGTTTTGCTGTAATCCAGGAACTTAAAAGTGATATGCTGTATGACTATGCATATGGAACTACATGCATAGAATTCATGTGACTAATTATTAGCAACCTACTCAACTTCTGTATATTATAATTTCCATAACTTTCTATAAACTTATCCCTCAATACATTTTTATAGAAAAACTGCCTCTTGCCTATTTTCTGTGTTCTGTTTTAAAATTCTAATTCTTATTCTTTAAAGAATTCCAGGATAAGTTGACAAACGCTGGGATGATAAACGATGTAGTATTCCTAATTATTTTTAAAATAATGTCATAAACTTAGTTTAAATAATGTTGGTGGCTTCAGACAGGAAGTTTTATTTCTTTTTACTTGTTGGTTAGACATTTTATGTGCAGATAGTCAGTGTAATCAAGAAGCATTATTCTTCTCCGATAAACCTTAAGATTAATGTAAATATTCACATTCATACAATTTATTATAAATTTAAAAGATTGACTCATGATTATACTACCAACATTTGAGCATTTGAAATTTATAAACTCCCTGAAATTAAAATAAACTTTAGAGGCTTGGCATTTCAGCCAATGCGCAGTCATTTAGATTTTGCCAGAACATTTCAAACAATATCATGGTTAGAAATTTTATACTGAAAATAAAATTTAACTGGAAGCTTCAGTCTTTTAACCATTTCATGGGTTCTGTATGAAGCATGGAATTGCCGTGGCAGAGGAATTCAAAAATGATGAAGTGGAAACAGCTTAGCCCAAATTTAAAACCTTCAAAAGGCTTCTACCCTGACATGCAGTGAAGTACCTACAGATTCTCAATCCCAGCAAGATGTCTGGACTCTGCTTTTCATACTTAGAAACAGGCCTCGTCTCTGGAAAGATGGCTTTACATCACCTGTCATAACCAAGAAGAATTGCCGGCTATTTCTCTCGCTGTTCCTAATTGTTGTCAGAACGCGACCTAAAACTCTGACATAGAATTTTTCAAAGTCAGGCTTCCACAAGGCACGCGCATTTATCAATGTTTACTCCACACGCACCTACGCCGCAGCACTTGTGGTCTGTTTTTATTTAATTCTCAAGATTTTGTTGTTAATGGTAAAACTGTCTCATAAATTAGGGAAGTGCTCAATTACAAGCTTGACGGAGATTGATTCTCGTTTCGCTGCTGGTCAGTACCAGCAAGTGAAGGCCAAGGAAACCACAACTCCTGCTAATGTTGGCGCCACTTCAAAGGTGACCGTGAACAAGTGTTCATTACCAATTAGGATAGTGCTTGGCTACAAGCCTGGGAGCTGTTTGAGTTTGATAGTGACCATCTGTATAAGAATTACCCCATTGCGTGGTTACAGACCCTCATGGGATGAAACACAACTTCAAATGATTTGCATATTTATTTTGTGGAAAAAAATGTGCATCTAACAAATAAGGTGTCATCCAGAACATATAAAGCAACCAATTACAGAAGCATTGACATTTATATAACACATCAGTAATCCGTAAGAGGAAATGACCCCAATATAATAGATAGAAAAATTTTACTTAAAAATGAAAATTAACTTAGGCTTTTAAATATTAGTCATTTTTTTTTGCACTTTTAAACATGGATTTTTTTTTTAACTTCATTGTGAGAAATCTCTAAAATAAAATGTTCTGATAAAGAAACTCTGGAGTTCTAATCCTTTAAGGGAAAACATTATATTTTAAAGACACCTCGCTGACTTTAAAATGTAATCAATTTTAATAAATGTTTCTATTCTCCTTTCATGTTTTAATTATTTGTTTACTATGTGTTTATTTATTTTTTACAGTGTTTTCCTGGGTAGTCCTGGCTGTCCAGGAAGTAGCTCTGTGGACCACAATGGCTTCTAGTTTAGGGATCTGATTGCCTCTGCCTCCTGAGTACTGGGATTAAAGGTGTGTACTACCGCTGTAAGCATTTCAGCTCAGAAGGAAAGGTATTCTGGTAGTTAGGAGCCACATAATGCAACAATGTAGCAGTTTACAGCTCTGGCCCAGGGAAAGGTTTCCCCAATGCAAGTGACTCTGCCTAGGCAGGGGAAGGTATTCCCAGGAAGTTACTTCAGCACTGTTCTCTTCCATCTCTGGAGAAGTGGTACAGCTCTGGTCAAGTCCTCAGCGGTCTAACAACTCTGCTCCCCTAAGGGAAAGTTTACCCAGCAGCAGTGAACTGTTACAATTCTACTTGCTCTGCTCCTTAGTAGTGATACAGCTTTCGGCACTCTGTTCTTGCTCCTTAAAGTTGTTACAGCTGGCCTCCAATCTGGCACAATGTCACACTACACAACAAACCTCACTTGAGATTTATCAGCAAAGAAGTATCCAAGCCGGTGGCTCCCTCTGGGGTGAGATGAAACAGCAAACTGAACAGGGTACAGAGTTTATATTGGGGGGTTTCTTAGGGGAAGAGAAGGCCAGAGCTTTCCAGGATGGCTTGGGATTGGTATATTTTGTGGTCTAATTTTGAGGCAAGCTCCTGGACTGTAAGGATTTTGCACTTGAGAACCTCAGGGATTGGTGGAATTCTATGTCAGGGATTGGTGGGATTTCAAGCCCTGGTCCTAGGGTCAAGTCAGGGTCAAGTTTCTTGTCTCTTTTCACCGTACAACCCCTACCTGGTATTTTAATGTTAAGCTACACGGTTTTGAGAAGAATTCAATTATATTTTCACCTAAAACAATGGGTTAGGCCTATTCATATCAGATTATTAAAAGTAAGAAAATAAAAGATTACAAGAGAAGGATCTGACAAAGTCCGCTTGTACTTTGATGCTATGACCCTTATACCAGGGGCTGGTATCAGAAAGAAGGTGATTACCTCTTCCAGGTAAGGCAGTTTTAACAATCAAGGCATTTTTTGTAGGTTATATATACATTTACAATATGTATACATACATATGTGTATACATATGTATATGTTATACATATATACAATTGAGTGTGTGTCTGTGTGTACATGAAATATTTGAGGGTTCTGCTGTCTATTTTGCTATTATTAGAGAGCACCAAATGTGAAGTCTACATGTGAGTAAGGATGAGGTCTATGTAAAATAGCTATTCAATGTTTCTTCTTCATTCTACATTAATTTGCACAAAATTTTTGCTAATAAATTTCATTATAAAATTTGAAATAAAGCGATAAATACTGAATGGTTATCTTTAAACTTGTATTTAATTTTATTTTTATTAATATAAAACCAGTCATAATGTGTGCAGTTCTAAGGTTATCGTCTAGGAAAAGAAAGGGAAGAAGAAAGGAGGAAAGGATAAAAGATGAGACGAAAGCAGCCACCTTTATCTTTGTATTTATACATGCTATTTATGTTATTTCTTGTGGGATAAATGCCTTTTTTTCCAAGAATTACCATTTTCAAATTATGAAATAATATTGTATAAAAAAGCAATTGAAAGTGGGACGTGATAAAGGAATAAATACCTGATTAACTGATATTTACGCTTACGTTAAATCTTGCTA
This sequence comes from Myodes glareolus, assembly GCF_982192425.1. NCBI lineage: Eukaryota > Metazoa > Chordata > Mammalia > Rodentia > Cricetidae > Myodes > Myodes glareolus. The sequence goes on along the minus strand of NC_142041.1, from coordinate 64,406,572 downwards.
GACGTTAATAGGTGTGTACATTTTTCGGGGAAGTTTACATTTAGTTGTTTGGTGTGGGTGTCCTTCTGTATATGTGTTGCTTTAATTGGTTAATGAAAAAAAGCTGCTTTTGGCCAATGATTTAACAAAGTAAAACCAGGCAGGAAAATCTGAACAGAGATGCAGAGAAAAAGAGTAAGCAGAGTTGGAGGAAAGGCATGTAACTACCACAGGAGACAATTACCTCTGTTGGAGTCCTCCAGAACCTTTCTGGTCTGCCATGGCTTTGTGGTGATACCCAGAATAATGGAGAAGCATTAGTTTAGGATGTCAGAGCAGCTAGTAAGAAGCTAGAGCTAATAGGCAAGCGATGATTTAATTAATACAGTTTCTGTGTGGCTATTTCCAGTCTGGGCAGCTGGGAACAAATGAACAGCCTCTCTCAACAGCTGTTAACTTTGATTTACTATTGTTCAGTAGCACAAAATGATCTCAAAAGATTCAAAATGAAATGGCACAAAAGATGGATATGAAGGGAAGTGGATCTGAGGAAAGTTGGAGGAGAAGGGTGACTATGATTAATGCATGCTTTACAAAGTTCTCAAAGAATTAATAAAAATATTTTTAAGTGAAGGCACCCCATTTTTTTCTCAGTGGTGCTCTGATTGTTGTTTGCATTCTGAGGGTTCTTCCTTAATTTGAACTCAGTGGCATGGTGCTGGTCTACTTGTATGCAGTCTAAACACCAATACTTGGCCTTGTTTCTCTTGATTGGATGTTCACTATTCAGGCTTTCCTGTGAAAAGGGAATAAAAGTCCCTTTATTAGGAGCAAATGTAAGCTAAAATGCTTCCACAAGGAAGGCAACTACTACACTCCAATGTTTAAAATTGCTCTTTCACAAAGTAGCACTACAGGGCCCCAGTGTTCTTTTTAGCTTCACTTTGTGCAAGTCCCTCTACTGTCATTGTGGCAGATAGTGACTGCAACAGCATTTTATATTCAGCACTCATGGGACATCAGGTTTGTTAGAGCTGAGAATGAATATCAGTATAGCTATTAAATTACTATCCTTTAGAAACCTCAGACAAATAACAAGAAGTCATGCTATGTAGCAGGATAATACAAAGAAGAGTCACTAATAAGTGTTATATTCAGGAAGAGACCTTCTAATTGGCAAAGTTGAAAGTGGTCTTTTATATAGCACCATCAAGGTTTTGATCACTGATTTTTCAGTAGAGAAACTATTGTTTTATCTATAGAACATATATAACTTTCTGTAAACTTGTGAAGTAGTAGCGTTAGGATAGAATTATATTTCAGTGTAACTTAATGGCTATGTTTACCATAAGCAGTGAAAGTCATATATGGTTGCACTGACAATGGAAGCCAGGTCTTTGTTATTCTAACATCCATTCTCTTTAATCTTTCTGCTAAGTCACTGGCAAATATTGAGATTAGTGCAATGTGAGTGTAGCCTGAGTCTTATACTCCACTCTGTTTGAGGGATGACTTTATACTCCGGATTTTTTATTAATACTAAACCAACACTCTATGAATTAATTTTTCCTCTGAATATACTTCCACTTTTGTCAGGCGATCTTGTCTATTTTGACTTTTCAGTGGATTTATACATGCTTTTCTTTAACATGAAGTTAAGGGTTCACATTATTACTTAACTTCTCTAGGATCATGAACTATAGGTTCAGTATCCTTTGTTTATAGTTTGTATTCACTTATGAGTGAGTACATGCAATATTCATCTTTTGGGGTCTGGGTTACCTCACTCAGGATAGTATTTTCTAATTGCATCCTTTTGTATGCAAAAGTCAAGATGTCATTGTTTTTTTTACTGCTGAGTAGTACTCTAATTGTATATGTGCCTATTGTAAGAAGGCCATTAGTTTGTTTCCCTGCTGCCCAGCTAGCTCAGTTGGAAAAGCACGAGACTCTTAATCTCAAGGTTGTGGGTTTGATCCCCATGTTGTGGGCCAGATGAAGACAGATGCCAAAGAGAAATCCCACACAAGCTCAGAATTGAGTATAATAAAGGGTTATTTACTTAGGAGTAGACTCACAGATCACAGTCCTCTTCTTGAATGTGGAACAGCAACTGAATCTTGCAGCAAGAAATGAGAGGGAATACATGCTTTACATTGGCATTTATAGTATAAGAGGCCATGCCCAAGTGGGTAGGTAACTTAAAGGCTACTGTCTGTAGGATTTCCTAAATCATGTGCCACATTTTGTTTATCCATTCTTCTGTTGAGGGGCATCTAGGTTGTTCCCATGTTCTGGCTATTACAAATAATGCTGCTATGAACATAGGTGAACAAATACCTTTGTAGTATGATTGAGCATCCTTTGTGTATATGCCCAAGAGTGGTATTGTTGTATCATAAGTTAGGTTGTTTCCCAATTTTTTGAGAAGCCACCATACTGAGTTCCAAAATAATTGTACAAATCTGCATTCCTACCAGCAATGAATAAGAGTTTCCCTTGCTTGACATCCTCTCCAGCATAAGCTATCATTTGTGTTTTTGATCTTAGCCATTCTGACAGGTATAAGATGGTATCTCGAAGTTGTTTTGATTTGTATTTTCCTGATGGCTAAGAATGTTGAACATTTCCTTATGCATTTTTGACCATTTGAGATTTTTTATTGAAAATTCTCTGTTTAGTTCTGTACCCCGTTTTTAATTGTGTTATTTTTAAGTTCCTAGATGCTCAGTTATGCAAACACCTCAAGTACTTGTTGACATGTAGCTAGTGGTTGCTGAACTGCAGAATACACTCATCATCTCAAGATGTTCTATTAGGTAGTGCTGCATAACAACAGAAGAACTAAAGAAGAGATGTAAAATTTTGGGAAAACTGAGACACAGATGTACAAGACTTGAAAAAATACTATTTTATGTTTGATGAGATTAGTGATTTTAATTGACCCTAGTAATGATCAGGTAAAAAGTACAGAAAATACAGTTGTCAATGTTAGACTCAGCCTCAGTACCCTTCAGCACATTAGTATATAAAGAAATATAGGAGCTGTACTCTAGATGTATCCATTAGGACTGGGCTCCACAACTCTTCAGTTTGATTGATAAGACTCAGGCTCAGTCCCTTCAGCACATTAGTATATAAAGAAATGTGGGAGCTGTACTGTAGATGTATACTTTAGAACTGGGCTCCACAACTCTTCATTTTGATTGGTTGGGGTTTTCTGTAATGATCTCTGTCTGTTGTATACAGAAATTTATTTGAAGGAATCATTGCAGAAGAAGGAGTAGAAGGATTATAGGAGACAGGGAACTAAAAATTTCTATTTGATTGTGTCCCCCAGGAATGTTAGAAACTACACCTAAGAAGTCTCACCATCTTGATTACTTAAAAGACAAGCTGAACAAGGATGAAAATAGGTATGTTCTATGGTGGATGGGAAATTTCAACAGGGCCTCAACTCTACACGAGAACTACAGGCAACTGAGCAATGCTGAGAACTAGACAGGCTTGCCTAGAGAAAAGTACACCAATTAGTTGTGCTATACCAAGTGCTCTGCACTAAGAAATACACATACAAGTAATATCATATCAATAGCAAAGATTATATTCATGTCTTTAGGATTATATATGTATATATCTATATACAATATATAAATGCATATAATTATACAACAAAAAGTAATGGATAAAAAGGTCATGACTTCCAAAGAGAGCAGGGACATGTATGAAAGAATTTGAAAGGAAGAAAGTGAAGGGAAAATAATGTAATAAAATTAGGACCTCAAAATATAAAATGAAAATTTAATGATATATTCAACACTTCAATGACACAGAAACTGTGGTGTATACACACAATTGAGTGTTGCTCAGCTACAAAAAACAATGAAATTATGAGATTTTCACAAAAATAGAGAGAACTAGATATTAAGTAGTGAGATAGAAGCCAGACAAAAGACAGCTGTAGTGTGGATTCTCTTATAAGAGTTGTATGTATTGCAGAATAAAAGTAACAATGTGAAATGAAACTGTAAGATACATTGCTAAGTAGGAGGAAAGTGACTAGGCAGGAGAGGAAAATGGGAGCAAAATGGGGTAACTGGGGTGAATATAATAAAATTACATTACATCCATGAATACAAATATCATAATGAAATCTTTCTGTCATTATCATTTATTACTAAAAAGAAAAAAAACTGCAGTATGATAGGCCCAAAGCACCTTCTTTATTAACCAGTGATATTCACCACCACCAGTGGGCTATCCTTGGAAAATACTGATTATAATTAATTTCATTTCTTTGCTACATTTTTTGCTATTGATATGATATTACTTGTATGTGTATTTCTTAGTGCTGAGCACTTGGTATAGCACAACTAATTGGTGTACTTTTCATGCATACAACTTCAGTTGTTTAGTAGAATTTAAAAATATTAAGAGGCTGTTAAGCTAAACTGTATGCTGAAAAATTGAATCACATAAAACAAATAGATTATAGATATGTATTTCTGACTGTGTCTATAAGTTATATATCCATACATTCAAAGAAGCGCTGACTGAAAATATTCCAAAAGTAAATATTGTGACTGTATTGAGTATGTAGATATGTTTTTGTCACTGCTGTTTAACAGTATAACATATAAACATTTAAATTGCATTTATATTAGGCATGAGTTATCAATGGATTAGTTATCATGTTCATAAAGAACTATGTAGCTTAAATAGTATGTTGCTTATTCATAGGAGTTTAGTATCTGGAGATTGAAGTATCTGACAGGGTTCTGGGATTAAACTCTTATGTAGCTACTAAACTAGAGCTATATATCTTGGAACATAAAATTTATACCATGAAGTCAAAGTTGTCTTAACATTAGAAATATCAATTAACACATAGTTTACTAATGAGAAAGGCAAAGAGCAAAGATGAATATTTTCTAGTATAAAAGAAATCATAAAGAAAACATTACACAATTGATCCTAAGAGATAAATGAGATCTTAGTTATGTCTTATCAGAGATAGTAAGTGAATGGTTCACAAACCAATAAAGAAGGAAAATTTAAAAAAGATGTTTAATAATATATGTCAAGGATAAGTAACAGAGGAAAAATCATAAATAAGACATTATAAAGTTTCTAAAATTCTTTACATACAGCATGTAGCATTATATAAAGTAGAAGTCAATTTTTCCTAATGGGGAATCCACTACTATTAAAATATCATTAAAAACAAAAAGCTGAATGTAGAGTTTTTGAATGCATTCTTGAGAAGATCCCAGGAGTTTGAGGCTTTTGTATGAACTATGTCATCTGTGATGTTGATCCAAGCCAAACAAACTTTAAAAGACAGTTGTGAGAGGACATATGATACCCAACTTAAGAAATTACTTTAAATTATAAAGCTGTAGCGCTATACATGTAGCAAAAAAAAGTGAAATTAATTGTAATCAGTATTTTCCAAGGATAGACCACTGGTGGTGGTGAATACCACTGGTTAATAAAGAAGCTGCTTTGGACCTATTATAGTGCAGAATACAGCAAGGCAGGAATGCCAAGGAGATATAGGAGGAAAGAGTAGGTGGAGTCAAGGATAAGTCATGTTGCTGGAGACAGACACTGGATGCCGGATGGAACCATACCGGTAGACCACAACCACATGGCAATACACAGATAAGTAGAAATGGGTTAATTTAAGATATAAGAGCTAGCTAGAAATATGCATAAGTTAGTAGGCCAAGCAGTGTTTTAATTAATACAGTTTCAGGGTGAGTATTTCTTATCTGGGCTGCCAGGAACAAACAAGTTGTCTCCAACTACTGTAAAGCAATTTGTTTTTCATAAGTGGATTGTTTACAAAAATATTTATATGAAAAACAAACAAAACTCAACCTATGATTCAGAACTTGAAATAATATTCAACCATGCAGAAATTATAGAATCTGGTATAAAAATAAAAACGATAAGGTTTCCAAATTAAATGGTAAGAGTTTAACTTATAACTTTGAACAAGGCAATACTTAGTAAACAGATTACTAAAATTAGGATGTTTTCATTCTCAAGCACCATTAGAGAAGGAAAGGTGAATCATGATGTAGGAGAATATATTTGTAATTTTTATTGCACAAAAGGCACATGTAAAAGGCAAAAGATTTATAAGATCTGAAGAGAAACCAGAGTTTAAATTAAAATAATAATAATAAATATTTTTAAAAGGCACATGTGTGGACTTTATACTGAGCACTAATATCTCAATAATTAAAAGAATTAGAAAAAAGCAATAGAAAAGTCAAAATACTTGAAAGCACATTTACAAAGAATTTTGGTTTTGGTTGTAATTTGTGTCTTTGTGACACAAATTAAAATCATAATGAAACAGAGCACAGAATGTCCAGGCAGACTGATTGAAATGAAAATAAGTGAATTACAAATATCAGTAATAAAGATACAGAGTAACGTGAGCTCATTACTGGTGGGGAATAAATCACCGTGGATATTTTGGAGAATTCGCATTTATCTCTGAAAACTAAATGCATATCTTTCAACATTTTATCTTCTCCTTTGGTATATATACCCAAAATAAATAGGTGCATAGCTACAAAAATATATAGGATAATGTACATGATGGCATTAATTTCAATAACCAAGAACTGGCATTAAATACAATACCAAATTCTTCATCAGTACAAATGAGAAACTTGATGGTAGAGGCTGAAATGTGGCCCAGTATGTCAGCAGAGTATCTGCTGCATAAGCATGAAAAAGAGACATGAATCCACGATTACCATGTAAAAGTCTGGTATGGTGAGCGTTAAGAGCTCTAAGCTGAGAGCTGTGGGAACAAAAACAGATGGATCCCTGGAGAATGTTGACCAGTTAAAGTAGTCTAATCAGTGAGCTCCTGATTGAGCGAAAGACCCTGTCTCAAAAAATAATGTTATAAAAACCTGAAGAAGACAACCTGTATTGACTTCTGGTAGCCACAATATGTACTCCATTACACACACATGCACTCACAAACAAATTTTCAAAATTAAGAGTATATTAGCTTTGTAGAATGCAAAAGGAACAAGTTACAGCAGGAACATTTAAGAGAGAATCTACATCCCCTACACATGCGATTTGCATGACCTATTATGTTGGTATGATGCTAAATAACGATTAAATACAATCTATGATGATATAAGTCAGGTTATTGATTACTATCTGTGAAAGACATTAACCGTAGATAGGAATAAAATGCCCTGACTCTAAGCTGTGAACCCATCTCCTGCTGCTTTGACTCTCCCCTCCCTTTATCTCTCTCCATCCACAAACATTATAACTTCATGTCCCACCACCATCCTTTTTATCTCAGTTACAACCAGTTTTATTCCTCACAACTGACTGAATATATACATATCTATCACTCACATCAATAATGAACCTGTTTCATAGTAAGAGACTTTTAAAATACTGAAACATTTTTAACAACTTTGGCACATTTCATAATATTTCTTTCCTTAGTTACCACATGTTTTGGAACTTAGGTTTCAGTATCTGTTCCTATATACCCTTGCACATTCTCATTAAGAGTTGATCATGGGCAAGGAGGGGAAGCTTTGGTTATGGTGCAAAAACATGAGAATAAATTTTTAAAAATTTTTAAAAGAGCTAACTATTCTTTTTAATATCATATAGACCATATTGCATTCATACTCCCCGGCCAATGGGTATCACAACAAAACTTTTTATCTGATTAAATGAATTGGGATGATGGAATCTACATTGGCTCGGAACCAACTTTGTTTTAATAAAGATGACTTTAAATGGATTTAAATTCGTATTTATCTCAATTTCACCCCATCCTCACATTGGTTGAAGGCTCTAAATGAAACTCAGTCTACACAACTCTTTCTTGCCATAGTTTGTGCAGAACAAGAACAGCAAGAGTCCTACTCATTGTAGTGAGCACAATTCAACAATGAATTTCAATATAATTTCAGGCCTTGGGGAAGCTGGAAATGGAGGTCTATTTCAGCATGTGTCCTGTAGTCTGCACTACAAACTTGACATTACAGTGCACTTGTTTTCACATTTGACTCTAACCTAAGCAATGACATGTAAAACAGGAATGTGTCTTTTCAACATTGTAAACCTATAACATGAAGGGGCCTACTTATTGGGGTTTATGTCCTGCCCAGTTCCCCACAGCCAGCAAGCCCCAAAGAAAATCACACAGAGATCTCCATAAGTTATAATATTGATTGGTCCGTTAGCTCAGGCTACTTATTAGCTCTTGTAGCTTATATGAACCCATTATTCTTATCTATGTTAGCCACATGGCTTGGTATGTTTCTCAGCGGGGCAGCTCACAACTTGTTTCTTCGGTGATCTGGGCAGTACTGTGGAGGGAACTTCCTGCTTCCAAGAATACTCCTGTTCTCATCACCCCGCCTCTACTTCCTGTACGGTTGACCCACCTATACCTCCTGCCTGGCCAATCACCGTTTATTTAAAACATAATTGACAGACTACAGACAATTCTCCTGAATCATAAACCCTATACTTTACATACAATGCTTCATGTAAACACAAGTTAAACTTTATTGAACAAGTTAACAATTCCTAGAGCAAATGAATGCCACCAAGTTATAAAAAAATATAATATGCTAAATAACCCTGGGATTTCTAAATTTAGGAAAACAAAATATCTAGGTTTATTTTTTTAATTACAATGTGCAGAGCTAGAGAGTTTGGAACACACCGTTCTAAATGAGATGTCTCTATCAAATTCCCTCTGAAGAAAGAGAGGCAGAAAAAAATATAGGAGCAAGAGGTGATGGATGGCACCAAGAAAACAAGCCCTTTTAAACACAGTAGGACTCACATACATATGATGTCACAAAAACTGGCAGAATGTATAGGACCAGCACATTTCTAAGTAAATGGGATCCAAGTGAAGACAAGGAAATGGACAGAAATCTCCATCCAGAACCCAATACTGTCTCTAATTGATAACAGCTCACAAAAGAAGCATTAGCTTTTTTTTTGTTTTTTCAATCTAGTTGTGCTGGGTATATGAACTTCTCTTAAGGACAAGTCCCATGTCAAGAAGTAGATTAACATTACAAAATAAGCTCATTAGTATTTTTGTAGTTTTTAGTTCATGGTGATTTTTCTGAACATTTTTATTATTCTTTTACAGATCGTTGCTTATATATTATAGTTCCAAATTTTATTTTTATGGGTATTTTGTTTGTGTAAATGTGCATGTCTCAGGTGTTTCTTATGATTTTTTCTTTGACTATTTTTTATGTTTTTTTTGTGGTTTTGTAATGTACAGGTTTGTTTATTTTATCTGTTATTATTATTAATTATATTATGCCTGTTTATATTTTAATGAATAATAATGAAAGGGTTTGAGTTTGGGTGCTAACTAGGCAGGATCTGGGAACAATAGGAGATGGAAATCATAATCAAAATATTGTGTGTGAGAAAATTATTTTTAGTAAACACAATTAGTCAGACGTGAATGTGATAGCTCTCTTCTGGAACCCAAGTATTCTAGAGACAGATGCAGGAGGATCTCTTGTAAGGCTAGCATGGGCTATAAGTGAGCCTCTGATTCCAAAATAAATCAACAGCAGAACAGAAAAAAAGGTTAAATTGCATTATAAGGATTAAGCAAATAGCCAAAAGCAACAAAAACTTCATTTGTGTTAGAGGATGTTTGTTTACTGAGATCACCTAACTAGACATATGGATAACAAATGAAGTAACTGACAGCTTTGAATTTATGAGTATATGCTCTAAAATAATCTGTTGGAAATATCAAAGTGAAGAAAAATTATATAGATTAAAATATACAGTAAAAAAAACTCCTAAGTAAAATTTGATAACTGGAGTGCTTTCTTGTAAAGAGATCCAGCCTTATACTCTGACATGACACTTAAGCAATGGCTGAGAAACAGAGATTCTGAAGGTATTTGACTGTACTATAGAAGATGTTCTCATTTTAGTTTTGCTTATTCTGCAGTTACTATAAACAGGACTCCTATGCTTAACTTTGCAAACATCAATAATGGGAATAAAAATTTTGCATGGATACATTTATTGAACAAAGTGTGTGACAGATAGCATAGATAACACACAAAAGAAAATCAAACATCCTCTATGTTTGGAGCATCTCATCCCATAAAGAGATATATAGTAACCCAGAACTGAGACACAGACATTACTTAGATCAAGACTACACAATATTCTTCATCAAAAGTGGAATGTTATAGGTTCACATCACCATCAGGTATGGGACATTCTATTAAGAATGACAATTTTGCTACATTTTCCTGATAAGATGAACTCTGAGTTCATTTTGTAGAAAACAACTGGTTAAGAAATTTCTTCATTAACAAGATCTCCCACATTAAGCAGCATTTCAAAAATATAGACACTTGAAATATGGCTCCTCACTGCCTTTCAATCTTGTATGGTCAGGTAGATCAGATGGCCTGTGACCTCAGGAGGCAGCTGATGCTTTTGGTCACCGCAGTGACTCTTCACTTAAATTGGTTCTTCCTTTTCTACTTATGCTGGGTCATGTGTAGAGTGTCTTTTCTGTGAGAGATGATTAGTTTTCTCTCCTTGTCTGGCTCTTGTTAGGCTTCTACTGCTGATTCTTCCTCTTAGATTTAGACTTCTGAGACCCCTTGAGCAGATGAACTGCAGCGACTTCTCTCTGACACTTCTTCACTCTACGAAGTGCTTGAAGCTGCAGCAGGACACAGAGGATAGACTGGACTTTCGGAAAGTCCTATCTAGCCTGTTTTGCAGGAAATCTCCCTATATTTCTTTTCTCAGGGTCTCAATCTTTCTGCTCTTAGGAAAAGTGAAGTATACCCAAAATAGTACTTTTCCTTTAAAGAGGAAGAAAATGAGAGTGAAACATAGTTCCTTTTGTTACAGAAACAAAAGGAGTCTGTATCATTGAGATAAACTGGATTTTTTTCTCTAAATAAACATTTTACTTTTACTTCAAAGTATCACAAATATAAATATTGTTAAAATTAGGTGATCTCTTGATTCTCCACAAGAATGCCATATGCTCATAAGGGATTTTTATTGTTCAATTTTAAGCAAACAAGTTCTTCAAAAATATTCAGTAAACTATCATAAAACTTGGTTTAATGTTTCTTTATAAATGAAACTTAAGAATGCACAATGTTGTGAGCAACATAATAAATATGGAACAAAAAATTTAAAGCATTTTCTGGTTTAAAAATAACTATGATAGCTAGCACAGTGTTAGGGGGTCTCTATATTTATTTAGAACTATTCTCTACATCACTGACAATGCTTGCCTTTACTTGTTTTTCTAGCTCCTTCATGTCAGATTCTCCATGTCTAATAGACTATTCTATTAAAGGTCTAGGAAGTCCTCTGGGACACTGAATCTTTCTCAGCCAAAGCCCCCTTGGCCCATGCTGTGGCTACCTAAGGAGACATCACAGTCTCTACCACAACTACCTTGGAATATTCTACCATAAATGTTTTTACTCAAAATGCTTTGTAATATTAGTAATTTAAAAATGTATTTATTACTTTATCTATTAAAATATATTTGAAATGATGAGTAATGAAATATATACGGAATGACATTGGCATTTTTTCATAATAGACTTGTTTTATTTTATCCTGAAATAATGGGCAATAACTTGAATTAAACTGATAAAACAGAAGTGAAACACTTTGCGTTGAGGAAATGACAAAAATGGCATTATTGAATGAGTTAGTATTACTTCCTGCCTTATTTTATTCTAGTTGTATTAGTTTTAGCAAATCTTCTAAGCCTCTAAGCCTAGGAAAAGATTAATAGGTTGAGCATGGGACCTAGAGGTTGTTTCTAGTAAGGAAGTATGAGAAGAAAGTGTTAGTGTCTCTAAGAAACCAGGAGCAGTGGGTTTAGAAGGGAAGCCAAGCAGAACTGGAGGTTGTTAGGGCCAACCAGAAAAGTCATGTTGATATTCAGTGAGAACACTGTGGAAAGAGACACAGTTCTCATAGTTTTTATGTGAAAGTAAAATTTAAAATGTTAGCCATTTCTTTTAAATTTGTAAAAGACAGCAAATAAGGAGAAAGAACCACAGTGGGAAGAGTGGAAGGGGATGCTGGAAAAGCACACACAGGAAGTGACAAACTTAGACAATCCCTAAGAAAAGCCACTAAGTAGAGGTCTCATCTCATTGTGAGGAGGCTGAGCTAAGAGAAAACAATGAAGAGACTGACTGAGTGGGAGTCATGAACTTAACACAGGGAAATATTGAGATACTTCCAGGCTCTATAAAAGATCTCAGGGAAATGAATACATGTGAAATCTGGAGAAGGTAAGAGTTAGGGAAGTGTTCCAGGGACTATCAAGATTTTCTCTTCAAAATTTGAAGGCATTTCTTAAGAAGGAATGATTTGTCTTTGAAAGAAAATTGAATAAGAAAAAAAGAAGGTAAATATCTAAAATTACTTTATATATAGGGTCTGGGTTCAAAGTTGACATCTAGCCAATTTCTCAAAGTAGTAGGAAATAATAGTATCTCTTCAAACTGGAAAGTAGTATAAATTTTAGGGCTTGACATGCAGAAATGGTATTGATGGGCTGGAGAGATGAGTCAGAAGTTGAGAACACTTACTGTTTTTGCAAATGACCATGGTCTGAATCCCCAGCATCCAAAATTGGTGGTTTGCACCTGTCTATGACTCTCATGTTAAAGGATCAATATCCCTTCTAGCCAACTTGGACATTACAAACACATGGTGCACATAAACTCATGGAGACACAGCCATATATACATATATAAATTTAAAACAAATAAAAAAATAGGTTGAATAAAAAATTCAGTTTTGATTTCCAACTAAGACAGGATACCATGAATTGACAGAAAATATTTAACATACTTAATTTTCCTCCATAATTACCCATAACAAAGATGAGGATAAGTAGAATACGTGCAATTCAGTCCCCACATGCAAACAGTAGGTTAGGGCAGAAAAACAAATAGAACATGGGAAATTGCAGGAAAGGAGTAATGTTACCGAAACTGTGATGGTTCATCTAGTAGTGACCTCCACTGGATCCGGTGACAGCTAAAAGACAAGCCTCTGAACACACTGTTAACTGACCTGGGACAACTGAATGTAGATTGCCCATCTCAACAGAGGTCCAGATGAAAGGGGGTCAGGGAGAAGAGTCTTCTGCTTTTTCTCTGCTTGCCTGAACAACATTTTGGTTTCTTAATCTAAATTGTTTGGATCTTGCTGGTGAGGCCATCTGTCTTATTGGCAAGGATGTTGCTACTGCTGCATTCTTTCATGACATCAGAACTAAGCTTCTTTTGCTTTCCAACACAATTTGAAGAAAAGTGGTTCTCAAACAATCCAACTAGGTCTTCATTTTTATATTCAGACTTCATCCAGTCTCATAGACTAAGCAGTTACTTTGTTTTCACTCTGTGTATTATGAAGAGAAGCATTACTAGGCTGCTCAACTGCATCATTTAAACCAATTAAATGAACTTCCTTTAAATGCATTCATTCTTTTGCTCTTGTTCTTCTATAAAACCCTTACTAATACACTAAGAATATGAATAAATATTTTCAAAATCATAATACCAAATTCCATAAAAATTAATAAAGATACTTCTAAATTTAGTAACAAATTTTCAAATAGTTGCTTCTAATGTAAACTTTAAATAACTATAATTATAACCAAATTCAAATTTCACATGTACACACACACACACACACACACATATAATTTCAATTCTAAAGATCAACTTTGAAATTTTCCAGAAATTCATCTAAGAGACAAAGACAGGCAATAATTGGAATTTAGGTGGAACACACAATCCTGTGTTCTAGGATGGAAACAAATGGGTGGAATGTCATGAACATGATGACAGCTGCCAATTATGCCAAAAGGCAGGGTAGTCAGAAAACTTCTCAAAGTTTCATTCAGTAGTGCTTGAAATGAAAAGCAAAGGAAAGACACCCAGTAGACAGACATTCTCAGGCAACACTGGAAAAATAAATCACAAGAAACCACGTCCTGATGACATGACCCACCTGGGACTGAGAGAGAGCAAAATGTGTCCACCCTAGCAAGCACTATGTGTGCATGAAATCAAGGTGGGTAGCCTAAGACATCTAAGGATGTCTGCATCATTTTAACTATGACAAAATATTTAAAATTTATCTGGAGAATATTTTGCACACATGGAGGTACTGAGAGATTAGAGGCTTGATGGATCCTGCATGAAGATTTTTTTATTTGGGGTGAGCTTTCCTTCAAATCAAGCAATGATGGTTATGATTGGAGAGTAGGGTATTGGATTCAGAAATTTTCTAAATGGAATGAGTTGAGTGCTTTTGTGAGGAATGGATGAAAAGTCATCAGAATAAAAATATGTGCTGGTGAGATGTATCTCGGAAGAATATGTAAGTCTGGGAGTTTTCACAGATCTGTTAAATGGTCATAATATTTGGATAAACAAAGCAACTGCTGATGAAGTATCTTCAGCCCTTGTCATGAGAGTCTAAGTGTTCAGCTTCATTAACTTCATCATTTATTTCTTGGCAAAACATTCTTAAAAGTAAAATAAAGGGGAAGTATTTACAATTCTTATTATGTATATGATGATTTCCCAGCAGGCAGACTCTAATGACTTGGGCTGGCACACCAAGTGTGTGAAGGGTCCTGGCAATAAAGTCCCTGTTGCAGTAGCACCAGAGAAATGGCTCACCCACTGTGAAGTAATAGGATGATAATGAATGCTGTTCCGGCTGCTTGATGCATGGATAAGCAAAGGTGGAACTGTATTCTCTGAGGGGACCAGTGAAAGAAGGAGCAGGAGAGTGGGAAAGCAAAAGGTGTAATTCTTGGAAGCCATCAGTAGGAGTGAAATTAGTTGTATATTAATTTATCACTGAGTATTGGTACATTCCATACCACACGGTGCAATAAATCAAGTTTTTGTTAAGTTTAGTTTTACATAGCTCCATGTCTAGCACTTAGGACCCCTGTGAGGCCCTGTGACTCTTCTCACTAATGATTCAACTCTCAGCCCAGCTAGCTTCTGTAACTTGGTGGAGCTGTATGGATGACTAGAACACTAGCAGACAAAATAGGTTTAGAGTATAAGGTAACTGTAATAAAATGTTTTTCAGTCAAAAGTTGGACTGGGTGGCAATATGTGATTATCAATGAGAATGAAGAGGGTAGTCCATCTGGAAGGAACAAACCTAAAATGAGGTATATATTAATAACCAGAAAATACACTAACCCTACTTTCTGGTTGAGGAAGAAAGCAAACAAACAAAACCTAATAACCACAACAAAAGACCAAAACCAGTCACAACTGAACCTGGGAAAGACTTAAGTTAAAGCGGAGTTGTTTGAGAAGATCCTGAAATTACAGTTCTATGGACTGAATGTCTGCACTAAGCAGACACACTGCAAAATCCATGTCATTATAACACTTTTAAAAGGCAGGACTTCTAGGAGAAAATCAGACCTTGAGAGCTTACCCAGGGGCAGGAGTGATTTGTTACTATTTAAAGCCACATTAAGTTTCCTTCACTTTCCCTTGTCCTACAGCTTTCTTCCATTTGGTAATGCAAGAAGAAAGCACTCCCACCCTTAATTTTGTGTGACTGCTTATTGCAAATTAAAGTTTCCATTAAAGTTTCATGACACGGACTGATGTATGGAAAAGTTCATTGATTGAAAACAGAAAGTTTTAGACAATCCAGAAGAAAGCTGGGTAGTTTAGAAGGCTGACCTACAAATACGGTTTCAAGGAGAAACAGGCCACCTTGGCCCCTCCCACTAGAACTATTGCTGTACTCAGTTGTGCAAGAGGTGCCTGAAGAAAAATAACAATGACAACAGCAATAATTCAGGGAACAAAACAGGTAAGAAAAACATTGGATTCCATATAAACAAAGAATGGGAAGTAGAGTCAGATGTGCCCAAAGTTCGAGACATGAAGGTTAATAAATGATGACTTTGCAGTAAAGGATCTGAATACTTTTTTCAGTGTGATTCTGCTTTCCAGGACATTGGTTTTCCCACCAATCTATGTATTATTTATTTAGACGGTTTTTAATCAAAATTAGTACAAACATATTTGGAAATATTAAAAGTCTTTCAGGAAAAACTTTGTTTCAGAGATAATATTAGTGGATACTAGAAGGCTTAATATATTACTAAGAACTAGGAACAGCAATAATACAAAAAATGAGGTGATGATAATCATGTGTGATCTGTGTGATTATAAGTGTGTATGTGTGTGGGAGGAAGTTTGGTGTGTATGTTTGTGTGTGTTGTGTGTGTGTGTGTATTTGCATTAATGTGTGGCCATGATTGTGGAGTCCAGAGGATAGCTTCAGGTGTCTTCCTTTTTAAATCTTTTTTATTATATTATTTTTAAAAAGGAAGCAAACTATTTTTTTATTTTGCATACCAAACCTAGTTGTCACTCCCTCCCCTCCTCCCATTCCTTCCAGTTTCCTCCCTACCCCATCCCCATCCACTCCTCAGAGAGGGTAAGGCAGATTGCTTTGGGAAGGTCCAAGGCCCTCCCTACTATATATAGGCTGAGCAAGTTGTCCATCCAAAAAGAATGGGTTCCCAAAAAGCCAGTATACGCAGTGGGGATAAATTCTGGTGCCCGTTGCCCCGCATTTTACCACAGTCATACAACTGGTTACACACATTCAGAGGGCCTAGTTTGGTCCTATGCTAGTTCCTTTCCTGTCCGACTGGAGATGGTGAGCTCCCATTAGCTCAGGTAAATTGTTTCAGTGGGTGTCCCCATCATGGTTTTGACCTCTTTGCTCATATTCTCACTCCTCTCACTCTTCAACTGGACTTTGGGAGCTCAGCCCAGTGCCCTGATGTGGGTCTCTGCCTCTGTTTCCATCAGTTGCTGCATGAAGGTACTATGGTGACATTTAAGATATTTATTAATCTGTCTACAGGGCAGGGCCAGTTCAGACACCCTCTTCTCTATAGTTTGGGGTCTTAGCTGGGGTCATCCTTGTGGATTTCTGCGAATTTCTCTAGTGTTGGGTTTCTTGCTAGCCCCATAATGGCTCCCTCAATCAAGATACTTCTTTTCTTGCTCTCATCTCTGTCCTTCCTCCATTTCGAGTATTCCATTTCTTCAATTTCTCCTCAACCTTCCCCTTCTTCCCTCCTCTTCCCCTTCTGACCTCCTTTCTCCCCTATGCCCATGCTCCCAATTTTGTCAGGTGATCTTGTGTATTTCCCCTTTCCAGGTGAATCTATATATGTTTTTATTAGAGTTCTCCTTGTTACTTAGCTTCTCTGGAGTCGAGGCCTAAATAGGCTCATTATCCTTTGCTTTATAGCTAGTATCCACTTGTGAGTAAGTGTTCATGTTCATCTTCCTGGGTCTGCGTTACCTCGCTCAGAATGGTTTTATTAGTTCATCTTCAGGTGCCTTCTTCAAGAATAACATTCACCTCCTTTGGTACACAGCCTCTCTGATTGCATTAAACTCATCAAACTTTGTGCTAAGTATGTTTCCAGGGACCCATCCTGTCTCTACTTTTTCACAACTGGGAAAATAAGTGAGTCATCAGGCCCAGCATTTTATTCTAGCCCCAGGTGGTCTACTAATTAGTACCACATTCTCAATCAAAAATGTGTAGACCAGACTTCCCTGGCTGCACACTCTTTGTCCTTCAGTCTTCTAGCCAGGAATATAAATGACTGGGTTTCCCACCCAAAATTTGGAAAGAGAACTGAGATAATGGATAGCAAATATATTTTGACTGGTTTCCCTAGAAGAGAGAAAAATGTCAGATTTGTGACCACAAGGAGGTCATGTATAATCATGCCTCTGATGGAAGTAGAGTGTGCATTTGTCCAAATGCCTGAATGCCTGTCCTAGTGTGCAGATGAATGACCCATTTTATTGGAGACTTAGGAATTTTGTCTGTTCCTTTGACTGGAAACCAATTTAGTCAGTCATACAGAGATGTAAATCATAAATAAAATAGAGAAAGATGACAATGGTGAGTCCAACAACGTAGAATCCCTAAAGTCATCTGTAATTACCTTAGGCTAGACATTACAAAGCCAAATATAAAAATATACTAAAAAGTTAATACAGGCATCCCCATTATGGGATTTATCATTTCTTCTCACTTCATGGTGATTCTGTCTGTAGATGTCTTCAAAGGCAAAAAGAAATACATAGGATGTATTTAGTTTCTTTTACTTCAAGATTGATTTATTTATCTCTATATTGAATGTTTATCATTCAAGATATTAATGATTCCCTTTGGAAAGGCAAATTTATTCTTAGAACACAGTACCATCTCTTTATTATTTCAAAATTTCTCATTTTTTTTACTTTCTCCCTCATTACAAAATTCTAAGTCAGCTAGAACAAATAGGTAAGGAAAAACTACTCTGTTGTTTGACTTTTTTAATGAATATAAAATTAGAACAAGACTTTTAGCCTTTACGGACAGCCATTTGATTGAGCCTGAGATAATTAATACTGAATAACTTTTTCAGTAGAATTACTATTTTACATACTTAACAGTAAAACAAAAAAAAACACTAGAAATTTAACCAAAATCACAACTTATATTTATTATTGTCTTGCTTTGTTTTTTATGCAAGGGATAGGATGTGGAACTTATTGCAAACAAGAAGGACAAAACCTGACAAAGAGTCTTTGGTACTGGAATCTGTCTGTTTTTGTGTAATTCTCCATAGGGATAATAGCATAGACGAGATGAGGGTACATCCTCACAGACATTCCTAAATCAGTAGGATGATGAAGCGTATACACCCCTGTGTAAACAAATAGACAAAAAGAAGATATAATTTGGTAAAAACTAGTTCTAGAAGGGACTTTGACATGGAGCTGTTGGTTATCTGAGATGAAAAACGTTCAAAGAGTATTGAGGATGAAGAATTGCAATCTTACTTGTTTCTTCATGATATGTAAATAGGACAACTTCTTCCATCAAAGGTTCAGAATTTAAATACATGAGAATTTTAAACCCCCTCTGATTAAAAAAAAAATTAGAGATCAAATCCATTTGGTTATACCATTCAGGTATATTTGTGATCTGTTTTCCCAGTGGTCAAGGCAAAGCTTAGAACATCATAATTTATGATGTTAGTGCCTTAGACATATATATATATATATATATATGAATATATATATGAATATGTCTAATATATATTCTTTGATTCGTTTCTTTAATCAAAGTTAGATGCGCTTGCCATGTGATTTTAGTTTTTAAGTCAACTGTTAGATTGGATAATTTCTACTAATTTCTACAGTTGAAAGACTGGCTTGGATGCCTAGCTATATGTCTTATGCCCTCTGCATCTCTAGTCGGATCACTACTTCATTCCCTTGGCACACAGTTGAATGCTTTAGAACCAAATCCAGTAACTCGGATAGCTCATTTTTTTCTAATCATTTATCGAGGCCCTTCAGAACCACAAAGATTATGTACTATATATCTCCAACAAACTCAATGACTCTTTACAAATTATCTAACATCAAGCCTAGCATTTAATTAGAAATTACATTGTATCTGATACAGAGATATTAATTTCTTTTATGTGACAAAATACTCAATAAACATAGTCTTTGAAAGTTTTCATGAATATAGGAAATTGTTTTGATTCAATCAATTTAACATTTGTCACTGGAAAACATGATATTTAGTATATTTTTTACTTTCCTTAGGAAAATCTATTGTGTAAGTAAGTGTAGATCTGATAATTGAGAACTGAAGTTAATGTTCCTGCTCTACACAAGAAAGACATGGAAGTATCTCGCCTATTTTGCTGTTTTCCTACATTCTAATTGTTTTTTGAGTATCTAAATGTTTACATGCAAAAGAAAAGGATAAAATGCTTCATTATTGCGTACAATCAACAATTTCTGTAAGTTTTACAAATTGGAAAAGTATATTTTTAATATTGTCCAAACTGTTCAATGTGATAATTCCAGGAACTGTAATTTCTATACCATATTAATGTGTGGTTGTACGACTTCTAAGAAAGACTATAGAATACCATTCTATGGTAGCTTTTAACAGATTTTTTCTTTCATGGTGAAGAGGCATGTATGCTGATATTTTGTTTGTGCTATAACAAATAAAGCATGCTTGAGGATCAGAGTGTGGAGCAAGGCAGTAGATAGTCATAGAGAACAGGCAGTGGTAGCACACACCTTTAATCCTGACACTCTGGAAGAAGCAGGAGACAGAGCTCTGTGAGTTCAAGGTCACCCTGAGCAACACAGGATTGGTCAAGTCAATAAAACAAGAAGAGCAAGGTCGTGATGGTTCTGGCCTTTTCCCCCAATACTTGGGAATCACATGCCTTTAATCCTAACCCTACAAAGGTGGAGACATGAAAGGACAATGGCTTATTGGAGAGAAGAATATAAGATGGGAGGATACAGGAGCTCAAGGCATTTAGTCTGTTAGGAATAAATAATTGCGGGGCGATGGTGGTGCACGCCTTTAATCCCAGGACTCTGGAGGTAGAGACAGGTGGATCTCTGTGAGTTCAAGGCCAGCCTGGTCTAAAAGAGCTAGTTTCAGGACAGGCACCAAAGCTATAGAGAAACCTTGTCTTGAAAAAACAAAACAAGCAAACAAACAAACAAAAAAGAAATGAATACTTTACATTGGTATGGATTTTAGATTCTTAATACAAATCTGAGGTCAATTTTATTAAAATGCATGTATTTTTCTACTTTTGATTAGTTATTATGTTTATTCAGCTCATTTAAAAATATAATAGTGGTCTTTAACAGTCACATATTATAGACATGCTTGGTTTTCAAGATATGCAGAAATATATTTCAAATGGATAGGCAATCTTCAAAAACTTCAGGACCTACAGACTATGACATTTTTTTTCAAAGTTTATTAAATTATAAAAGTTTCCATTTTCGCCCCTCCTCCTGACACCCTCCCACTCCCCCCACTCCCTCTCCTCCTCCCTCTCCATCCCTAAGAGCAGTCGGGTTTCCTGCCCTGTGGGAAGTTCAAGTTCCTCCCCCCTCCATCCAGGTCCAGGAAGGTGAGTATCCAAACAGACTGGATCCCAAAAATCCAGTATATGCAGAGGAAATAAGTCCCAGTGTCATTGTCAATGGTTTTTCAGAAAGACTCTGGGCCAGCCACATTCAGAGAATCCAGCCACATTCAGAGAATCTGGTTGGATCACATGCTCGTTCAGTACCAGTCCAACTGGCCTTGGTGAACTCTCATTAGATCAGTTCCCTTGTATCAGTGGGTGATCGCACCCCTCGCGGTCCTGATTTCCTTTTTCATGTTCTTTCTCCTTCTGCTCCTCATTTGGACCTTGGGGGGGCTCAGTCCGGTGCTCCAATGTGGGTCTCCGTCTGTATCGCCATCCATCGTCGGATGAAGGTTCCCTCTGGTCTTGCCTTCTTTGCTCACGTTCTCTTTCCTTCTGCTTCTCGTTTGGACCTAGTGAGTTAAGTCTAGTGTTCCAATGAGGGTCTCTGTCTCTATCTCCATCCATCGCCAGATGAAGTTTCTATGGTGATATGCAAAATATTCATCAATATGGTTATGGGCCAAGGCCGGTTCAGGCACCCTCTCCTCTGTCCAGAGAACAATCTCGGGATCTCTCCTTGGACCTGGTATCCCATTTATAATCAAGTCTCTTGTAAACCCTAAAATGACTCCCTTAGTTGAGATATATTCTTCCCTGATCCCATATCCATCCTTCCTCCCTCCCCCCCATCCCAGTCCCCCGAGCTTTCCCCATTTCTCCCCTACTCCCTTCTCTCTAACCCTCTCCCCTTCCAACAACCCTCCCACCCCACCCGCCCATGCACCCGAGGTTACCTGGGACTTTTGTCTATTTCCAATCTCCAGGAGGATAACTACATGATTTTCTTCAGGTTCACCTTCTTATTTAGCTTCTCTAGGAACACGAATAATAGGTTCAAAGACCTTTAATTATGTCTAGAATCCACTTATGAGTGAATACATACCATATTCCTCTTTTTGTGTCTGGCTTACCTCACTCAGGAAAGCGTTTTCTATGTCCATCCATTTGCATGCAAAATTCAAGATGTCATTGTTTTTTACCGCTGAGTAAAACTCTAATGTGTATATGTTCCACACCTTCTTTAACCATTCTTCTATTGAGGAGCACCTAGGTTGTTACCAGGTTCTGGCTATTACAAATAGTGCTGCTATGAACATAGTTGAACAAATGCTTTTGTGGTATGATAGGGCATCTCTTGGGTATATTCCCAGGAGTGGAATTGCTGGGTCTTGAGGGAGGTTGACTCCCAGTTTCCTGATAAACTGCCACACTGATTTCCACAGTGGCTGCACAAGATTGTATTCCCACCAACAATGGATAGTATACATGAGCAACCCCAAAAACTCTACTAAAGAATTCCTACAGCTGATAAACACCGTTAGTAATGTGGCAGGATACAAGATCAACTCCAAAAAATCAGTTGCCCTCCTATACACAAAGGATAAAGAAGCAGTGAGGGAAATCAGAGAAACTTCACCTTTCACGATAGCCACAAATAGTATAAAATATCTTGGGATAACTCTGACCAAGGAAGTGAAAGACCTATTTGACAAGAACTTTAAGTCTTTGAAGAAAGAAATTGAGGAGGATACCAGAAAATGGAAAGATCTCCCTTGCTCTTGGATTGGGAGGAACAACATAGTAAAAATGGCAATTCTACCAAGCAATCTATAGATTCAATGCAATCCCCATCAAAATCCCATCAAACTTCTTCACAGACCTTGAGAGAATAATAATTAATTTTATATGGAAAAACAAAAAACCCAGCATAGCCAAAACAATCTTATATAATAAGGGATCTTCTGGAGGTATAACCATCCCTGACTTCAAACTCTATTACACAGCTACAGTATTGAAAACAGCTTGGTACTGGCATAAGAACAGAGAAGTCGACCTATGGAATCGAATAGAAGACCCAGATATTAACCCACAAACCTATGAACACTTGATTTTCGACAAGGGGGCTAAAGGTATGCAATGGAAGAAGGAAAGCATCTTTAACAAATGGTGCTGGCATAACTGGATGTCAACCTGTAGAAGAATGAAAGTAGATCCATATCTATCACCATGCACAAAAATCAAGTCCAAATGGGTTAAAGACCTCAACATTAATTGGACCACTTTGAACCAGATAGAAGAGAGAGTGGGAAGTAGTCTACAAGACATAGGCACAGGAGACCACTTCCTAGGCAGACTATGACATTTAAAATGTTGTAATAACTTAAAATTCTTCGGATGTGATACATCTGCTCCTGGCAGCACCAATTACTTTAACAGGATGATGAACATTAAAGAAACTCCTTATGAAGTTTGCTTCCATGTGGCAAGGCTATCCATTTTGGCAAGAAACTGCCCTTGCTTGGACTGCTTGACTATATGGTATATTGACTGGACAAACAGGACCCACAGGAAAATGACTACCTAACTTGAAGATGTGTAGGACGTCCTTCTGTTTTTGTGTTGATTTCATTGGTTAATAAAAAAAGCAGTTTATTTATTAACCCCTGATATGGCAGAACTTAGATAGGCAGAGAAGATAGAACTGAATGCTGGGAGGAAGAAAGCAGAGTCAGAGAGACCCCATGGATCCTCTGCCTGAGACAGATGCTGGGTAGCATTTTACCTAGTAAGCCACTACCACGTGGAGATATACAGATTAATAGAGATGGATTAAATCAAGATGTGACAGTTAGTCAATAAGAGGCTAGAGCTAATGGGCCAAGCAGTAATTTAATTATTAAAATTTCTGTGTTATTTCAGGGCTAAGCTACCCAGGCAGCCAGGACAGACAAATGGGCCCTCCTGCAACAAAGATGGGACAGTTCTTCAAGATTCCTGCTTCATGGAAGAGTCTGCCAGACATTCTGCAGGACACAGAGGGAAATGATTTATAAACAGCCAATATAGGTGGGACAGTTTCAAATTTTCTGCCTCACTGAGAAATCTGCTAAACACACTAGGCCTACAGGTTGAAGATGGATGATGCTCCAACATTACAGAAAAACTTTTGGTCACTTTTTAGGTAGCCAGATATCTCTGTCATTTCTGGAGTTTTAAAAGTTGCTTACAGTACACTTCCAGTTTATGCAAGTAATACTATATACTTCTTTGGTCTTTGATCAAGTTGAAGACTAATAGCTGTATAATAGCTTTCCTTAATTATGCTAAAAGATAAATTAGATATGAAACTTTAACAAAGATAGATAGATGATAGTGTATTTTCTTTAACTTTGTCAGATACAAATAGAGTAGTTATTGTAATGGTAATTATTGCTTGATACCAGTTTTGTTATATGGATATTTTCCTACATTAAGGTTAAAACCTTCCTTTTTAATTAAACAAAAAGGGGTAATAATGTAGGATGTGCCTCTGTATTCTATGTCTCTCAAATTGGTTAATGAATAAAGCTGTTTTGGCCAGTGGCCAGGTAGAATAAAGCAAGGTAGGAAATCCAAAGATGTAGAGATAGAGAAGGCAGAGTCAGGGAGATACCATGTCATTGCTGAGGATGTAACCTGTCAGGGCATCACCAGTAAGTCATTGCTATATAGCAATACACAGATTGGTAGAAATGGGTTAATTTACGTGAGAGCCATTGAGTAGTATGTCTAAGCCACAGGCCAAACAATTACAATTAATATTATGCCTTTGTTTGTTTATCTGATAGATGGCTACAGACCTGTGGACAGAGAGGAACTGGTCCACTGGGGCTGGAAGAGATGGGGAAAATATCCATTTACAAGTCTGAAGACTTGTAGAGATAGGATACCCCATTAGGTCTGAGGATTTCCTAGAAGTAAAACCTGGTAGCTGACTGCTCTGCTTCTTTGCTCTTTCAGCTTTCAACCCCTAATATGTGACTCCAGCCTTTTTATTATTAAAACCAATTAGATTCATGCTACAGGCATGATTTTAAAACTCAAACTACAGGAACAGTAGTGCCTAGAACGGGAGGTTGCATCTCCTTTAGGGAATTGTTTATGACTCTTATTAAACACTTAATGCTTCCTGTGACTTTTTTTTAATAGGTATTGATGTCATATTCTTGGATAAGATCAAGTACAACTTCATTATTTGTAACCAATAACAATTCTCTAGTGGACTTTAAACTAGTAATGATTTTCAATTCATATATGTTTTAGAATAAGCTATATGTAGACTTTAATAATATAATTTCCCTTAAAATAGCTTCAATCCTTTAAACCTTCATCTTTCTGTACCGGTCTCTATCTCTTTTAATCTGCCTCTATCTCTCTGTGTCTGTCTCTATCTCTATCTCTCTCTCTGTCTCTGTCTTTCTCTCTGTATCTATCTCTCTGTCTTTGTCCCTCCTGTATCTCAGTCTCTGCCCCTGCCTCTATCTCTGTCCCTGAATCTATTTCCTGTCTGTGCCTACATCTCTCTGTCTCGTTTCCTGCCTCTATCTATGCTTCTGTCTCTATCTCTCTTTCTTTGTCCCTGCTTATATCTCTGACTCTATCTTGCTGGCTTTATCCCTCTGAATTTTTACGAATCACAATTTGTCTCTCTGGTTTAAAGGCTGTGACTCCCTGGTGGTCAAAGAAGCTCTGCTACCTCATGAGATACTTTACTCAAAAACACTTCCCAACATCATTGATGTTGAAGATTGATTGAAACTTAACAGTGATTTTCATTAATTTCACAGAATTTGATAGACTTTTATTTTAAAGTCATTTCTTGTTTTCATTGATCTCTGTAGTACCTTCCTCTCTGCTTCTGCTAACACCTGACAGGCATTCTTACTTTTAGTACAATGTATCTTTGATTGGTCACAGCATCCAGGCAATACTAGTTTTGAAAAGGATTATTCTGGTAACCTTTATTGGGGAAAATTAATAATATGTACAATAAATGGTAGTTTTCATGCATATTTTTAAATTTTTAAATATTTTCTTATGCAAACTACACAAGCCCTCACAATTCTGCTAGAGCACTAAGACTATGCAAGTCAAATTTGTCATCTATTCTAACCCATTAAGCAAGTAAAGGAATTGAGGCAGAAGTCTTAAGTAAAACAGAGCTGAATTGGAATGACTGTAATGCATCTAGTTCTTCAATGACTTGTATTGAATGTATTTCAAAGGAGAGATCATTCTTACTCTGTACCTCTGATGAGTTAAATGATAAACATCACCAATTTATACTTCAGATACATTGCCAGAAATCTCAACGTACGTTAAATATTAAATCACAAAGATACCTTTAGAAGGGACCTTTTTTGAATATGATAAGGAAGAAAATATCCTAGTTAAAAATGGTCATTTTAGGAGCGAAGGAAATGTATCATTTATCCTAGCTAAAAATGATCACTTAATGAGAAAAGATGTCTCATTGGCAGTGTGCTGGTCCAATACCCATGAGGCAGGTTTGGATTCAGTCTTCTACAACAACAATACACACACTCACAGCATACTGCTCAAGTAGGAACATAAAAATCAAAATTTAGAAATAGAAAGATATAATTCCATAAATAGTTTTGGTTTTAGCTAATACCACCTAGAAAATGGTTGTCAACCTTTCTAATGCGTGACCCTTTAACATAGTTTTTCATTTGTGATGATCATAAGCCAGAGTCATTTTTTTGCTAGTTTACACCTGAAATTTTGCTACTTTATGTATTATCATGTGGTCTTAGGTGACCGCTGTGAGAAGATCGCTAGACCCTCAAAGAGGTCACTATCCACAGGTTGAGAACTACTAATCTAGAGGGAAATTCTGTTCTCACCTCTAAAAAGAATAATGTACTTTGTGACACACAAGGCATATTAAAACACATAACAAAAAACACAACTTCAACAATTACAGGAACTGTGAACTCAAAAGTACTAATTGAGTATTTGTATATTAAAATGTTAGTAAATGGGGAAAAGAAAAAAGCAAAAGAACAAATATCTTATCCACTGGTAGACACTTCGACATCTTAGTATTTTATTTCATGAATCCAGTATGTCACATAACTTTCATTTCTAAAATAAGTAACAACCACAAAAGAATGGGGCCTCAGTGTTGATGCTGACAAATGAATGTGGAAAGCTGGTGTTCAGCTGCCAATTTTTCCAAAGGATAGGTAATTCAGGCCCCACGTTTACTCCTAATTGTACATGCTTAGACTTAATGTTGAATGAAGCATGATAGAAAGACTCAGTGAAGGAGGAAGGATAAATGCTAATTAACTTGAACAGTTCTGATGCTCTTCATTAGCGCTAAATATCCTTGAATTGCTGCTGCCTACAGATCACAAAGGCAGAACCTCCCAGCTAGCTTTGCATATTTAGTATTGTGTGCTGCCTTGTCAGGCAGCCAGGGACTTCCTCATCTACTCATTCTGAAGCAGAGGCTTACTCCTCATTTAATACCTTGAATTGATTCTATTTAGGTTGTAATCTGCCTTAATTGCTACTAAGATATTGAATTGTATAAAACAGTTGTTAAATACAATTTGTGATTTAACAAGAAGCATTGTGTAGAATCAAAAAGGCATTAAAATTCAAAATCACTTAATTTTGAGATCTAATTTCTTTATTAATGGTGTTTCTGGAATTTTCTAGAGTTCTTAAGTGAATACCTTCAAGAATATTTTTCAATTACATGATGAACTATGGCTCTTTGTTGCAAATACTTAGGGATGATATTCAGAAGAAAATCTACTTTTTGAATCTTCAAGTCTTCTTTACCCTCAAAACAGTACAATTTAAGAAACTATTTTTTTCTAAGTAAATTTCATTAACAAGGGTTAGTGAGGCTAGATCTCTGCAAAGAGCTATAATGAGGGATTTGTGCAGTGAGAATCACAGGACAACTTCAAGATTTTTCACAGAACTAAATCTGATACCATTAAAATGCCCAAGAGAGCATTCCAAGAGTACAGGGCCAGATCTTTTGCAAATACTGAACAGAAAATGAAGGTGAAGATCTGTTCTCAAATGGCTAGCTTTTTTGTCTACACAACTATTAAGGATTGCAATTTCTGTAATTATTGTAGAATTTGTCAATGTTCCAATAACAAATTTAAGGATGTGAGAATATTATGTAATGACTAGACACCGTGCAATAATGTACCATGTAAAATACTGGAGAAACAGGGCCAATGAGAATATTCTATCACCTAGATTTCGACACTCTAATCAATAAAGACATGTTACCAAAATAAAAAAAAGCAATACTGTATTAACAGAATAATAAAGGTCAGACATTTCTTGAACCTGTACTATTTATAAGTAAATAGTAGTTGATAAGAACACTTTTCAAGAAATCTTTTCAAATGTTTTAGTATAGTTCTGATTTTCATCTAGATTAGTATGATAATGTAAGTAGATTATGTTAATATGGTAATATATTTAGATTAAATATAGTAATACATTCAATCATCTGGAAAGGTGAAAAAATATAAGCTATACTAATGTTTCTAGAAAGACACACTTCAAACATCCCCATCCCATCAATCAGACCCTGTAAGCTACAAGTCCCACTCTGCCTCCAAACACTCCTATGCCCCACAACCTCAAAGGAACTCTGAAACACAGACTGCAAATATGCAGACAATACCAAGAGGTGAGTGACCACCCACTGGTGCTGGGACACATGACTCTCTAGGCCCTCCATACTGGGATAAAACCCTAGGCTGCTCCCCACCTGCCTCAGCAGGCAAGTTTCCAGCAGGTAGGGAGTTCCAGCACTCCCACCCCATTGACTGAACCCTTCAGTCTACAAGTTTCTCTCTGCCCCCATATTATCCTATCCACTGCAACTTTAGAGAAATTCTGAAATACAGGCTGTAACTACACAGAGGGGACCAAGAGGTAGGTTGCTCCAACATCCTACCCCATTGATCAGCTACTCTAAGCTACAAGTCCCACTCTGCACACAATCCCTCTTATCCCCCATGATCTCAGAGGAAACCTGGACCATAGGATCCAACTACACAGAGAAGATCAAGAGAAGAACTCTGAAGCACAGGTTGTGATTGCACAGAGTGGACCAAGAGAGTGGACCAAAATGATGGGTCAAGAGAGATCTTAGTGACTCCCTGAGACATAGACAATGACAGTAGAGAGAAGTCCAAGAATAGTTCCCAAAGAAACAGACAGCCAAAGAAAGGAATCAGACCAAGAGGAAAGAACAATGCTGACACCAACTAGAGGAAGAGATGGGTAGACACTAATGCAAGAATTCATTCAACAACACAAAAAGCAATGTGGTAATACCAGAACCCAGTGATCATACAACAGGAAGACTTGATCATCCTAACCCAGAAGAAGAAGAAAACAATTTTAAACATAATTTTATGAAGATGATGGAGACCTTTAAAAAGGAAATGAAAAATTCTTTAAAGAAATAGAGGAAAAGACAAAGAAAAAATTGGAAGAAATGGATAAATCTCACAAAGAAACACAAGAAAACTGAGATAAAACAATTAAACAGGTAAAGCAAAAAATTCAAACAGTTCAAAACTTGAAGACTGAAATAGAGGCAATAAAGGTAACACAACTTGAGGGAAATTTGGATATGGAAAATCAGGAAAAATAAATGGGAACTACAGAAACAAGCATAACCAAAAAATACAAAAGATGAAAGAGAAAATCTCGGGTGTTGAAGATACTATAGAGGAAATAGATTCATCAGTAAGAAAAACATTAAATCCAGCAAATTCTTAACACAAAATATCCAGGAAATCTGGAATACCATGGAAAGACCAATTAACCTAAGACTAATTGGAATAGAAGAAGGAGAACTCCAGCTCAAAAGCACAGAAAATATATTCAACAAAATTATAGAAGAAAACTTTCCCAACCTAAAAAAAGATATCCCTATGAAAGTACAAGAAGTTTATAGAACACAAAATAGGCTGGAGGAAAAAAAAATACCCTCATCATATAATAATCAAAAGGCAAATTATACAGAACAAAGAAAAATAATAAGAGCTGAAAAGGAAAGAGGTCATGAAACATATAAGGGCCAACCTTTTAAAATTGTACACAACTTCTTAATGGAAATCATAAAAGCCATAAGGTCCTCAATAGATGTGCTTCAGACACTAAGAGACCATGAATGCAAACCCAAACTACTATTATCCAACAAAGCTTTCAGTCACCATCGATGGAGAAAAGAAGATATTCCATAACAAAACCAGATTCAAATAATACCTATTCACAAAACAGTCATTCAGAAAGTAATAGAAGGAAAACGCTAACCCAAGGAAGCTAAAAACACCCCAAAAAACACAGGCAACAGATAATTTCACACTAGCAAACCCTAAATATGGGAAACACAGAAACACAACCACTAAAAAATAATAGAAATTAATAGTCACTGGTCTTAAGCTCTTAATATTATTGGACTCAATTCACCTATAAAAAGAAATAATAAAATTCTACTACTATTATATGAAAATATAAACATTACATATTTTAATTATTAAATTTAAAATAAAAATGATCCATTTTTCTCTAGTTATGAATGATAGCTTTGTAACCTTTGCCTTAGTGTTCTATTGTTGTGAAAAGGCACTATGAACAGCAACTCTTATAAGAGAAAGCATTTAATTGATGCAGTGCTTGCTTAGAGTTTCCAAAGTTGAATCTATTGTTCCAAATGGTGGGGAACAGGACAGCACGCAAATAGACACTGTGTTGGAGAAGTAGCTGAGAGGTCCATATCTGAATCTATAGACAGGAGGAAAAGAGAGTCACTGGACCTGGCTTGGGGTTTTAAAACCTCAAAGCCTGCCCCCAGTGACACTCTTCTCCATGTCTCCAACAAAGCCACACCTCTTAATCCCTCTCAAATAGTGCCACTCCCTGATGACAAAGCATTTAATCTCATGAGCATTCAAGCCTATGAAGGCCATTGTATTCAAACCACCACATTCCAGTCCCTCACATCCATAAGCTTATAGCCATGTAATAATGCAGAAATGCATTAAGTCCAACTTCAAATGTCACAGTCTTAATATTGTTTACAGGTCCAATGTTTAAAGTTTCTTCTGTGACTCTAGGCAATTTCTTATCTGAAATCCCTTGTAAAATGGAAAATCAGATAACATAGTTGCTACACACAGGGGACCAGAATATTCATTACCATTCCAAAAGAAAGGAAATATAACACAGTGAGGAAATACTGGACTCAAGCAAGACTGAAAACTGTCAGAGCAAACTACAAATTCTGGATCTTTCTGTGGGCTGTAAAAATGCTCTTCAGATTTCCATCTCCTTTTAGCTTTGTTGACTGTAACACAGCTCTACCCCTTATGCTTTTCCCATACCTTGTTAGCAGCTGAGTTTGGTAGGTATCCCATGAATCTGGAATCTCCAATATCTTAGGGTCTCCAATGAAATCTAGGCTCCAGTTTTTAATTTTATAGCTTCATGCAATGACTTCTGTGGACCTCTTTGCAGAGAAACCTTTGACTCATGACTTGCCTCAGCAGCATCTTTGTCTCAGAGAACCCCTTTCTTGTATCCTTGATTCTAAAATTACAACCACGTGATACCAAATTCTATTGCTTTTTAGGGCTAGAACTTGGTCCCCTCATTCAAATTCATTTGCATCAGCTTTCTGTTTTCAATGACCTCCTTTACTGTCTATGTTTTTCTTGATTTCCTTTTCACAAGTGAGCTGCTGAGTTGGGTGAAATTTTTCCTAGAGATCACTACTTTTTTATTCCATTTAGCTTTTTTAAAACACATTTTTTTGTTTATCTACTAGTGTATTGGACTTATCTGCACTATACGCCTTTTTCTTCTTTTCTCCTCAAACTGTTTTTTTGAATTTTAAATTGTTTGGCTTGCTTATTTTCATTATAGCCACATTCTTCACCAAAACATTATAAGAATAGTCTCTTCATCACTTACTAATATTCTTCTCTGAAACCTCTTGAGTGGCCCTTTACCATCTATATTGTTCTCAGCACTATTGTCTTCTCATTCCTACTAAAATGGCCCATTAAGCATCACATAAATTATTCAACTGCTTTTCTAACCCATAATCTCAAGTCTACATTCTGACAAGCAATGTAGTCATGTCTGTCCTAGCAATACGCCACTCCTGGTACCAACTTAAATCTTAGGGTTTCTATTGCTGCAAAGAGACACCATGACCGTGGCAGCTCTTGTAAGGTTTGCTTGCAGTTTAAAGGTTCAGGCTATTATGCTCATGGTGGTGAGCATTGTGGCACTCAAACAGATATGATAGCTAAATGTTCTATATTTGATTCTGAAAGCAGTAGGAAGAGAGAACTAGTGGGCCTGGTTTGGGATTTTGAAATCTCAAAACCTACTCCCAGTGACACACTCCTCTAGCAAGGCCACACTTATTTCAACAGGCCATGTCTCCTAATCCCTCTCAAGTAGTGTCATTCCTGATGACTAAGCATGCAGATATGTGTGTCTATGGAGGCCATTCATATTCAAACCACCACAGCTTTCTTAAATTTTCAAATATACTGTCTTAAATCTGCTCTTAAAGACTTATAAAACATAGCACAGTTATAACCTATCTGTTTGAGTTTGGCGTGTGGAGTCCTATAGACTTCTCAACATTGAAGACTATTGACATTAAAGTCATTACCTACTCTTTACTGCCTACAAAAAATGATAGTAAGACCCTATTGTGACAATTTAAGACACTAGAGTCATAGAGCATTAACAAATCAGATTGATAGTACTTGGAAGCTTCATCCTTGCTGGCTAACTTTCATAGGGTTAGAAAGTTCTATTCATACTCCTATGGTAGAAAAGTCACCATAAAACCCTCCCAGCTGTGAACTTGGTGAGCTAGAATTATGACTGGCATGTAAAGGTATGCCCATTGTTGATATAGCAGCAAGAGTACAATAGGAGAGGCCAACCACTATCCTTTGGATTTAAATCCATTACATAAAACAGAATCTATGGGTCAAATCTACAACTGGCTACATCATAAACCCTAGGGGAGAACCTGATACTACTACTCTGCTGAATGAACTTAATATAAAACTGTCCACTAAGCTCTTCTTTTTATATTCATACAATGTATCTTACCCTTTATCAGAGGAGTGTTATCCCCATAGATGGCTATTAATACAGAGAGCCACAGAAGGTCAAAATGCAAAGAATAAGAGAATGTAAAGTGTCCAGTTCTAAATGGAATATAAATCATGTTTCTTCTTCCCAATGTACAGGAATTATTGCAGAAAAGAAGTGCAGAAAGACTGAAAGAGTCAAGGTGCATGTAGGCAAGGACATAGTCTTTGCTTTGAGTGCATTTGTAGAACATACAAAATAATAAGCCAACCAAGATAAGATGGTCAGAGTGGGACTCATGAAGACCTATCCCTAGCTGAGGAACTATCTGTACCTGTTGACTGTCCTGGGAAGGTACATCATTTTCCCTCAGTGATCGAGGTGGCTAGCTGTTGATGATACACTATGTCATTCAATACAGATGCACATACTAGCAGCATTAAGTGAACTCAGTGGACTAAAGGGAAAAAATCCTAAAGGTGGGAGAGAAAAGTGGTGGGAGTGCATAGAGGAAGAATTGTAGGAAAGGGAAGTGAGGCTATACCTGATCAAAATATATTGTATGTATGCATGCATGAATTACTAAAACAATCATACAGCAAGAATGATAATGAGGCTGGTCGCAATACTTCTTTTGAAAATTAGTGTGCTCTTTATAGCACAACGAAACAAACAAAAAGTTGCCCATAATGGTAAACCATGGAATAAAAGAAAAATATATCATCACTTCGTACCTCAAAACATTGGAACACATCTAAGAACATCAGTAGTATACGTTCAGTTCAAAAATAGTTAAGGTATTATAGTTTTGCATGGCACAAAAATTACAAATAAATTGATAATCAAGTATGTGATGAATCCAAAGAGTTTCTTGTAGTACTTCTCTGTGTGTCATTTCATGAATTCATCAAAGCCATAGTTCCAAACATACAGCAGGCCTGCTTTGCTTTGTATATACTTTCCTCCACACAACGCAATTTTGAGAGAATAAATGATGCCTGAAATACTGTGGCTAACATTTAAGACTGTTGCATATTAAGAACTGCAGTATTTTGACTGTAATAATGAAGTTTTCTGGACTTATAAGAACATCTTGGTTTAATTCAGAAAACAAAGAGTCATAATATCTTCCTACTGTCATTCCTCAACCTATAAGCATCATATTAGTATGTCTTTGGGTTATATTATATTAGAACAATTGATTTTTAAAATTGCTGCTAGAGTATCTGACCTGAGTTTCATTTTTTAAAAGTTCAGTTAGTATTAGTTTGGGTAGAGCAGAATTTTCAACATTTTCAGAGGTGGTCATTCCATACCTGCTGCTATTTTGTGCTGTGTGTTAATGTGAAGTGATGTTCTTAGCACTGACTGTTATAAAAAAGAACTATAAAGATTTTGTATAATAAACATTGTATATATTTTGTCTCATGCTGTATCAAATATTCTGCCAAGATTTAAATCTTTAAGTATTTTTTCAAATGTATCCACCCAAGGCTTGTGGGTCTCTTTTCATTTTTATTTATTTGCATTTTGGGGAGTTCTCTGTATTCCAAACTGCCCTTAAATTTACCATGTAGTTAGCTTAGGGTTAGCAGAACTTCTAATCATTCCTCAGTGCTGGGATAGCAGGCATGTTCCACCATACCAGATTTTCCACATTGCTAACAACAGAACCTATGCCTTGGTATATCCTAGATCAGCATTCTGCCAATTGAGTAATGTCTGCAACACCTACTTTCACATTTAATGAGCTTAAATCATATGTACCAAAGCATTGTTTTTGATATAAATGTTTTTGTGATTTATTAAGTGCAAATGTTTAATTTTACTACATATATACCCAGGGTCACAGAAATATTTCTCCAGGTAAAGCAGGTCATGTGTGAACTCTTGACTATATATTCAAACTGCTGGAATCTGGAGCTTAGCTACATGTCTAGTAAAAATAAGATAAAACAGAGCTGATAGATGCCCTAAGATACTATTAGTTTGCAGTTTAGTTCATTTATTATGTCTATAAATAATCAAAATTAATAATTGACTTATACTTTTATTCAGTCTGTTTAACCTATTTTAAAAATTTTCCCCTTTTGAGATTATAATTTAATTGATTTTCTCCCATTCTTTCTCTCCCTTCAATCCCTCTCATGATCTCTTCCATGTTCACCTGTACATTCCTGACCTCTGTTTCCACTAATTGTTAAGAACCCTGGAACTATTATTTCATGCAATTAATATAGAACCCTTTTCTTTTCTTCATTGAAATGAGCCTGCCCTTTTGAAATAAATCTGTAACAATATGCGCAGTCATTTCTCTAAAAAGACAAACATTTGAGTTATGATTTCGATATCTTCA
Source organism: Myodes glareolus (assembly GCF_982192425.1). Taxonomy (NCBI): domain Eukaryota; kingdom Metazoa; phylum Chordata; class Mammalia; order Rodentia; family Cricetidae; genus Myodes; species Myodes glareolus. Next base: position 64,371,098 of record NC_142041.1, on the reverse strand, counting down.
TTTCACAGGTGGTTTGTATTTGGTTGTGCATGTGTGTGTGTGTGTGTGTGTGTGTGTGTGTGTGGCAGGGGTTTGTGTGCATGCTACTCTGGGAGACACTGCATTGGACACAGTCTCCCTTTTCTGGGAGTCAGCACAGCAGACAACCTTCTTCCCTGTATAGAACTGTAGTGCAGTGGATTCTCAGCAGGCCCTTATTCAGGCAGACCCTGGGGCTTCTTTCCCCTGGCACCTCTGTCCCCACTCTATCACACATATTAGTGCTAAGGATGAACTTCCATAAATATCCTAAATTCTGGATGATATTTTAGTCAGTTTTCAGAATAATCCACTCCACCTGCAGTTACCTACTACTCTGGGTTATTTAGTTTGGAAATGAAGACAGGTATCACGGTGCTCATTCATCTCTAAACCTCTTCATAACCACAAACTAAGCACAGAGCCTCCCAACCCATACGATTGATTCAGAGTATACCTTTCAGTATTTAATATATGTTCAAATTCTATCTACTCGTAAAACTGGTGGGTGGCAAAATTTTCACTAGATTTAGCCCCATTGAAATCATCAAGGATATTCATAATTATAGAACAAAGCAATTCAACTTCTAATTTAATTATTCTTTCTATTGACACACTCTAATTACCTTTTTTGCTTCTATGAAACTTTATTTTAGTTTCATAGCAAGTACCTTCAGTTAGCAAGGTACCTGCTTGTTCTAATTGCATGCATACATTAGGTGTAGTTTATAAGCATAACCTAGGACTATATTGTTAGTACCTTCCATATATGCTATGGACATTATATCTTATCATCTGTATCTGTTCAGATTTACTTCAAGAATCTCTGACACACTTTAACTGGATTTGTATTATCTGTAGCCTGACAGCTCTCAAAATAAGGTTTTAAATTTAAAAGCAATTTCTAAGACCTCAGCAGGATTATAACAATAGATCCATAGGCTGGTGGCATTAGCATCATACCTCACCACCATCAATGTGTCTGCATAAGCTAGGGAAAACATATTATGATTGCCTTGGGTACTTCAGATCTCAAAATGACTGGTACTCTGCATGCATCATATCTAATAAACATACCTCTTTCCAAGAAGCATTGTTTCTGGAGGAAATAAACTGTCATTTGTAATATGTGTTGATTATCCATATCCCTTGTTCAATGAACAATGTGGATGGCTTTTTTTTTTAATTTCTAGCTACTAGAAAACAGCTTTTGAGTCTGCTATTTCTCACATTTATTTCCTGAAATAGAATTCTCTAAGAGCACAATCTACATGGCCAACTGCCCTGTGATCCGCGAAGTATTTTACCAAAGCTACTGCAGCTGCTTTTACAGGGAATGGGTGGAGAAATTCCTTTAAATTAATTCTTTGGGCTGTTCTGAACCCAGACCTCATCCCGCCTTCAGACGCGCCCCTCTGTCCTGGACAGTAGCCGGGTTGTTTGAGCTTGGACTGAGTTCTCAGACTCTCATGCTGGTGTCTTCTATCTTTTTTTCTTTTTTTTCCCTTTCTTTTTTCCCTTCATTTCTCTCTTTCTTTCCCTTTATTTTTTTCTTCTTTTCAAAGCCCTATTGTTGCAGTAGCTGAGCAATGGGCAGGGACAGAGGAAGTCTTTGAAAAGTGACCTAGCTCTGCTTTGCCATGGAGCTGAGGAGCCCTGAGCAAAGCCCACCTCCCATCAGTCCAAACCACACTGCTGCGAATGCACTTTTAAACAAATGAGCTGCGTGTTTTCCTCTAATGCTTATGACTGGCTGTGCAGCGAGGCTGCACCGATTTCAAAGGCTTTTCAATTCCTGCACAGAACTGGGAGGCCATGGCAATGATTTTTTGATGAAAAAGAAGCACTGTTGGGACAGGCAGGCAGCTTGGGCTTGACTCAAAGGCCTCCAAAAGTGACAGGGAACAGCACAGGGGATGGCTCTGGCTACCAGCTGCTCAGGAAATTAATATGAAAGAGGCTTTCCGCTGTCCCTACTGCAAACTTTTTTTTTTTTTTTTTTTTTGCAAGAAGAATCCTTGGAACTTGTCATACACACGAATTCTCTTTTAACTCTAGGGGCCAACTTTCATACCTGCCTTTGGCATCTCCCTAGAATTTAGACATTTTAATAACTGTCTGATTCAAAGGAAAAGAAACTATCATTTTTTTAAAATTTCATTTCATTTTTGGCTACAGTTAAGCCTTTAGTCTAATTCTGCTTTTTTCTAATTTGACATTTATTAAGCATTCCTATGGGATTTGTAGTTATCTTTGATTTTATTCTTTTCATTTCCCCACGAAAGGATTTACCAAAGCACGGATATAAAATGAAAATATTTAAGTTGGTAATACAAATAAAGTTTTTAAATAGTGGTAATCACATGAAAGGACTCTTCCTTTTGGAACTTCAGACAGGATGTGGGGAGGACTTTGGCATGTTAATTGGAGTCATTCTGATCTGTTCAACAACAGAACTACTCTTGGTGGCCTTGAATAGAAGAGATCAAGTTACATTCTCAACAAAAAGTGTTGAAGCTCTATCTTCATGAAAATCTTACCATATGTACTCTCCACTCATTCATCCCAGCTATTATCCCTTTGAAAAAAATCATTGTGGCTGCATATAGAAATTTAAAATAATTTATAAATTCTGAACAAATAAAAGAGCCTACGATTGGAAGAAGAATATAGGAAAATCACACATTTCTAAAACCATAACGTATTCCTCAAATGGAAGATAGGGGAATCCAAACTGTCACCTCAAACAATAGGGAATATTTATAAAGGGTGGAATCAGACAAACACGGATTTACTGTTAATTTTGTTACTAACGTAGACATTTATTATGCTGATGCATGCCTACTCTGTGCCTCTCATTTTAGCTATGCAAAGAGGGAAAAGAAACTGATGTAGAAAACCATGAAATATTCATGATCAAATTTTGGCTCTATCTATCCTTGTAATTAAACAGCTTTAAAGTCATATGTCAGGTGTATTTTGATAAAGTTCTCAGAAGGAGTTTGTCCTTGAAACAACACTGTCCACTATCTCTAGAATCATTCTGGGGAGTCATAATATGAAAGCTTTATACAATTGTTTCTCACTATACAGTTTTGGCAACATCAGGAATTGACTCTGGGGATATAACTCAATGGTGAAAGTCTCGCTTGGTATATACAAAACCTCAGATTCTATCCCTAACAACGGGGGAAATATCAACACCTGGTAAATTTGCATAAAGTATACATGTATTTCATTTATTTTAAATACTGAGCAAGATGAACTCTGACAAACACAGAAACAGATAGAACAGAAACTATCCTCCCATTCACTTACAAAATAAACCCATTATGTTTTCTTAGATTTGTTGTTTCTTTGTGACCATACATTAACATTCAAGCATGTTGTACATTCTTTCAATGAAGATTTTATTCATGCCAGAAGTTTATATATCCATTTTATTTATACTAGAACTTATAACTTCATCTGTGTCTGACATTAACCATTCAGGATATTGTTTTAAAATATACCCATTCTCTTATGTATTAGCAGGGCAAATTAAGGCCTAGCATCTCAAAACCTGTGGACAACACATCATTTCTCCAGATTTCTTAATTCATTCTATCTTGGAAAATACTGAATAAAAACATTTTAGATTATTTTTAAAATTTTATTTGTGGACATGCATTTTTTTCTCTTGAGTAAATATATAGGAATGAAATGCTAAGTCAGATAGAATGCGTCTTATTGGTTCAAAATATAATCAACCCAAAATGTTCTAAGATGACTACATTATTTCAGTGGTCATTATAAACTGTCAACTTTACAAGAGTGTAGAATCACCTTAGCGACAGGTTTATAGACAAGCCTGTGTGTATTATCTCCATTTCCTGTAGCTGAGATGGGAAGACATGACCATTTTAGAAGCACCATTCCCTGGCTTGTGTTTAGATATGATAGGAATGACAGACATAAGAAAGCTTCACATACAAAATCTTAGCAAAATGGTTTTCTAATCAAGTCCTTGATCATGATCATATCAGTCAATATGCCAGTGTGAAAGGGGAAAATCTATAGACTTTCACACTTAGATGCAAGGCTACAGAAAATTTGTCAAGAGAGAATGAATCAGTTTTCTTCAGAAATAAGCTTCTGATTGGCTGGCTACCCAATCTCACATGGTCAGATCTGTAGAGATTAGCAAAACTAAATAGACTCAGTATGACGTATCCATATATATATATATATATATATGGATTTATAATATATATATTTGTAAATAAAAATGAAATGCATATATACATTTGTTACATATAAACATGTTTATGTATTGATAATAACTAAAAAAGAAGAGGTCATAAATTTAAGAGGGAGTAGAGCAAACACAGGAGAGATTGAAGCCAGAATAGGAGGGGCAGATATAATATAAAAGCAGTAACTATGTTTAGATAAATCAAAAAATATGTAGATAAAAACTGCTATCTACCACTTGCATCAACAGCAAGCAAAACTTCAAAAGAATTTACACAGGACATAGGTAATATAGATGACACAGTATAACATAAAAGGCATATCTATTTTGAAAGTAATAGACAAAACAAATAAAAGGAAACAGTAGCAACGGTGTCTGTGTGTGGTGGCTTGTGTATCACAGGGGCAACACAAAGACCCTGTCTGGCAAAGCTGTTTTTAGATTCACTGTGAGCTCAGATATTGTAACAGAGACTATCACTGCCACCTATGTCCTTTAACTCAATTCAAGAGATAATCACATCTGCTTTTTCTTGCCTCATATCAGAGAAGTAGATATAATTATGGTCTTTATGCATTTCCTGTTGATGTGAATGACAAAGACAGAAAATTGTACATAATAATTGTACTCAATGCAAAACCTCCTCCTCCAAAGCCTTCTTCACCTATTATTCAGAGTTGATGATGGCACAGCCTTTAGTCACCATGCTTTCTTTCCCATCTCTGAAAGAGAAGAAAGGCAAGTAGACAAAACTGCATTCAGTTCAGGAAAGAGCCTGGGAAACATGATAAATGAACGGCACTAATAATAACACATGCCAATTACAGGAGAAATCGTTTTACCCAGAATTCGTGAAAACCTTCTTCTAACTTGTACAGCACGTCAAGCATTAAGAATTTCTCCTGTTTCTGTGGCACACTGAAGGAGATATCTGTTGCACAAGCAAATATTTTGTCATAAAGTATTATAACCTGATGCAGACTTGAGCTGAAATGTCCTGTTTACTCATCTTGGATATCAGGACATGGCTTTATGGGAAAATAGGTGAGTAAATGGAATTTTAAACTGAAAAGAAAGAGACAAAAAAACAGGAAAAGTATGTAAGGAATATTGTGTCCTAAAACTATCCGAAGGAATTGACTGAGGTGTTTGGCAAAAATAATCTTTAAAATAGCAACCTTCGAAGTTCTAGTAGTATTCTGCATTGAAACCATCTGGTCCTGGGCTTTTTTTGGTAGGGAGATTTTTGATAACAGCTTCTAATTCTTCGCGACTAACAGGTCTAAAGGTCTTTGAGCCTATTATTCGTGATCCTAGAGAAGCTAAATAAGAAGGTGAACCTGAAGAAAATTCAGGTAGTTTTCCTCCTGAAGATTGGAAATAGACAAGAGTTCCAGGTAACCAAGGGTGCATGGGGGGTTGGGAGGGTAGTTGGAAGGGTAGGAGGTTAGAGAGAAGGGAGCAGGGGAGGAATGGGAAATGTTCAGGGGACTGGGAGGGGGGGAGGGAGGAAGGATAGATATGGGTTCAGGGAAGAATATATCTCAACTATGGAAGTCAGTTTGGGGTTTACTAGAGACTTGATTGTAAATGGGATCCCAGGTCCAAGGAGAGATCCCCAGATTGTTCTCTGGACAGAGGAGAGGGTGCCTGAACTGGCCTTGGCCCATAACCATACTGATGAATATTTTGCTTATCACCATAGATCCTTCATCTGGCAATAGATGGAGATAGAGATGGGGTCCCACGTTGGAACACTGGACTTAACTCCCTAGGTCCAACCGAGAAGCAGCAGGAAGAAGAACATGAGCAGGGAGGGCAAGATCAGAGGGAACCTACATCCGGCGATGGATGGCGATGCAGACGGAGACCCACATTGGAGCACCGGACTGAGCCCCCCAAGGTCCAAATGAGGAGCAGAAGGAGGAAGAACATGAAAAAGCAAATCAGAATGGCAAGGGGAGCGATCACCCACTGATACAAGGCGACTGATCTAATGAGAGTTCACCAAGGCCAGTTGACTGGGACTGAAGGAGCGCTTGATCCAACCAGATTCTCTGGAGGAGGCTGGATTCCCTGAATGTGGCTGGCCCGAAGTCTTTCTAAAAAGCCATTGACAATGACTCTGGGACTTGTTTCCTCTGCATATTCTGGATTTTTGGGGATCCAGTCTGATTAGATACTCACCTTCCTGGTCCTGGAGGGAGCGGGGAGGAACTTGAACTATCCACAGGGCAGGAAACCCTGACTGCTCTTAGGGATGGAGAAGGAAGAGGAGAGGGAGTGGGGGGAGTGGGAGGGTGTTGGGAGGAGGGGCGAAAATGGAAACTTTTATATTTTAATAAACCTTGAAAAAAAAAGATTGTTCACCTGTTCTTGGTTCAACTTTGGTATATGGTACTTATCTAAAAAAATGTCCATTTCTTTTACATTTTCCAACTTTGTGGCATATAAACTTTCGTAGTAAGATCTAATGATTCTCTATATTTCCTCTGTGTCTGTGGTTATGTCCCCCTTTTCATTTTTGATCTTATTAATTTGCATGTTCTCTCTCTGCCGTTTGATTAGTTTGGATAGGGGTTTGTCAATCTTGTTGATTTTCTCCAAGAACCAGCTTTTTGTTTCATTGATTCTTTGGATTGTTTTCTGTGTTTCTATTTTGTTGATTTTAGCCCTCAGTTTGATTATTTCCAGTCTTCTACTCCTCCTGGGTGAATTAGCTTTTTTTTTTCTAGAGCTTTCAAGTGTGCTGTTAAGTCTCCAATGTGTGCTTTCTCCGTTTTCTTTAATTGGGCACTTAGTGCTATGAACTTTCCTCTTAGCACTGCTTTCATAGTGTCCCATAGGTTTGAGTATGTTGTGTCTTTATTTTCATTAAATTCAAGGAAGACTTTAATTTCTTTCTTTATTTCTTCCTTGACCCAGGGGTGATTTAATAGTTGACAGTTCAACTTCCATGAGTTTGTTGGCTTCCTGGGTGTAGCACTGTTGTTGAATTCTAACTTTAATACATGGTGATCTGAGAAGACACAGGTGGTTACTAATTTTTTTTTTGTATCTGTGGAAGTTTGCTTTGTTACCAAGTATGTGGTCAATTTTTGAGAAGGTTCCATGGGCTGCAGAGAAGAAGGTATATTCTTTCCTATTTGGGTGGGATGTTCTATAGATATCTGTTAAGTCCATTTGATCCAAAACCTCCAATAATTCTCTTATTTCTCTGTTGGGTTTCTGTCTGATTGATCTGTCCATTGGTGAGAGAAGTGTGTTGAAGTCTCCTACTATTAGTGTGTGTGGTTTGATGACTGCCTTGAGTTCTAGAAGTGTTTCTTTTACATAAGTGGGTGCCTTTATATTAGGGGCATAGATATTCAGGATTGAGACTTCCTCCTGATGAATTGTTCCTGTTATGAGTATGAAATGTCCATCTCTATCTCTTCTGATAGATTTTAGGACCATACTGATGAATATTTTGCATGTCACCACAGAACCTTCATATGGCGATGGATGGAGATAGAGACAGAGACACATATTGGAACACTGGACTTGGCTCCCTAGGTCCAAATGAGATACAGAGGGAGGGAGATCGTGAAAAAGGAAAGCAAAATAAGAGGGGGCCTTCATCCGACGATAGATGGAGTTAGAGATGGAGACCCACATTGGAGTACTGGAGGTCAGGACCGCGAGGGGTGCGTTCACCCACTGATACAAGGGGACTGGTCGGATGGGAACTCACCAAGGCCAGCTGGACTGGGATTGAACGAGCATGTGATCAAATTGGATTCTCTGAATGTGGCTGACATGGGGGCTGACTGAGCCCCCAAGGTCCAAATGAAGACTGAGAAGCCTTTGACAATGGCACTGGGTCTTGTTTTGTCTGCATGGATTGGCTTTTTGGGATACTGGCCTGTTTGGATGCTCAGCTTCCTGGACCTGGAGGGAGGGGGGAGGGTCTTGGATTTCCCACGGGGCAGGAAACCCTGACTGCTCTTGGGAATGGTGAGGGAGGAGGAGAGGGAGTGGGGGGGAGCGGGAGGGTATTGGGATGAGGGGAGGAAGTGGAAAGAGTGTTTTCGCATACTGGAATAAACAAATCGAAAATAAAATAAAATAAAATAGCAACCTTAAAATAGGATGCATAAGGTGGTTTTTGGAACCATATTAAAGACAAGTTCATAGGTTCTAGTCAGGACAATAAACTGTAGGGAATGGAAAGCTGTTTGGGAATGTGGAGGGTATCCCTCACATTGGTAGGGTTCAAGTTCATGAGTTTAAAGAGAAAATAAAGGAAAAGCAATAAAGTGGGTTGTTCATAATATTATTATAATTAAAAACAAAGCTATCACAATTCAAGACAGTGGCAATAAAACTTTAACTTACTGTATACATTAGAAATTATCTAATAGCTGAAACTTGCAAGGTATGTTCATTGGCTAGTTATAGAAAATAGACAAAATTACAGATGCTAAGTTTTGTTTCAACATTCTGATGAAATGAATGGATTTTGTAATCATCAGTTTATAATATGATTTAGATGACCATGAACTGATGAAGTCAGAAGAATACTAAAGACAGCAATATGAAAGGAATTGGACCCAGAAAAATGACCATTTTGAAATAATGAAAAGAACTTGAGGAGAGAATTGGGCCGAAATTTGTCTCACAGCTGCCCATTGCAGTAGATGCAAGCAAACACAATAAGAATGTGATTATGAAGAATTATGAGAATACTTATGTCCTAGTTGTGAGCACGAAAGTTAATCAAACAAAGACAGAATACAAAGACTTAGCAAACCTGGACGGTTTCTGTCATCAGCCTGCTGTGCATCTTCTAGATGTTAAACTTATGTGCTTCAGGGTCAAGAAGTCAGAGTTTGAATTTTGGTTCTATCTTAATAAAAGCTTTACATCTTTGACCAAAAACTATCACTGATGAATGAGTTAGTCAGCCATAAATCAAAGATATGAGTGTCTGTTGTATAAACACAGTACAAAAAGATCATGGTTTTTAAAATCACTTGTTTAACTATCTACCAAGATCAAAGTGGAAAAGTAATAGACTGTTAAGATAAACACCTACATTTCCTTAAATTAAAGCTAATTGTGATTACATTAAATATCATTTCAATTTAGAAGCACATTCAAATCCAACAGTAATGCAGCTAAAATGTGTCTTGGTTTGTGGTAGGAAGACAGCTCCAAATTTTGGAGTCTTTACTTGCATTCAGAAAACATAAAGAGACAATTTTGTTCGGGATATAGGACCACCTCTGATATAAATATGCTACAGTGTTTCTCAACTTTTAAACTCTTAAATGACTTGCATTTGACTTATACTTAGCAATTCACCTTCCATAAACTTTCCATGCCACCAAAACCTGTCCATATTTTTGAGTAAGTGTTATTTTCTATATTCTTTTAAGCAATAATTTGAAAATGCACACATTCAGGACTTCATTTCTGACATGCTACAATTTGGTTGAAAATTTCTGTCTTTTGAAACATTTGGTTTTATCTCACTCTGATATCAAGGAGTCCTTTTGTCAGAGATTTACATATTCCATGACATAAAGAAAAAGGTGTATACATATTGGCTTTTTTATATTTATATTATAAGAATAAATTTCAAATTGAAGTGTAAATTGCATTTTTTAAAAATTTGCTGGTGCATAAGATTTCAAATCAAAGACATTATACCCCATTTTTTGGTTGTTATTTATTTTTTGTTTGTTTGTTTTTACTAATTTTCTGTTCAAATATTTATTTACTTCTTCCCCCAGACTAAACACAGCACAATTGCTTAATTTCACTTTCTAGCTGTATTTTCTATTATTGCATTCCAAGCAGGAAATTTCTCATTCTGAATGTAGCATCCCTATATGCCTTTGAGATTTATTATTTTTTTTGAGCCTGCCAAAATAACTCTTGGATTTTTTACTGATACATTTTTAATCTTTATCAGTATTATTAGCAAGATGATCTCTCCATAAATCCTGATGATTAACAGAATATAATAACTATATCATAAGACTTATGTTGAACTCTAAATAATAGGATAACATTAGTATAATAAAAATAAAGCCTTAACCCAATAATTAAATCTCCCTTTTTATCCCCTCCACTCCAACTTCATTTTGTAGGAGGTTTAGTTCATTTTCATATGGATGCAAAATTCATCTTTTGGTTTTGATCTTGCTTATGGTGCTAAGCTTTATATATTCAATTATGTTCTTATGATGAAGTATAATATAAATTCCAAGTGGACTCATACACTGTGATAACCTTGTCTGAATGTAAGCACAGTTACTTCTCAAAAGGGAACTCTTAAACACTGGAAGTATGTCATCAATGATAGAATTAGAACACTAAATCTAACTTTGCATTTTCAGTTTCACTTGAGGATTAGACAGAGCAGAGTAGAGTAACACATCAGCAAAGAAAATAACTTTGTGAATTTACTCATACTAGAAAATTATAGGAGTCAAATCAATAAAAAATATTTTGTACAGCTATTGAATAGATGAGAAGATAAACAAAATCTAAAAAGTAATTAAAAGTTGTATTTAAAAAATTGAATTTGTTGCCTACTCAATGTATATCTCAATAAAATCAATTAAAAAAAACAATATGAACCCCCAAAATGTAAGTTTCTCTAGAAGCTAGGTAGCTGAAGATGCTTGGCTCTAAGCAAAATAACTAATAGAATTTATTAGGTTTTAAGAAGGCAATTCAAACTGATTTGATCAATTTCCCCATCATTGTTGAAACCGTTACATGTTGCCCTAAAACATTTCATTCATCATCAGTTTTAAAGTACTTAAAAGCATGCAGCAAACACAACCTGAAGCAAGCATGCCCCAGTTCATAAAGACCTAGCTCTTCCTTTAGGTAATGGTGGTCCCCTATTCTGCTATTCCTTGCATTGTTTACATATTGCTTCATAAAGACTCTTTGTTTTGAGGACACAGTCAAAAAATTGCTCTTGTCATGGTGCCTGTTGGGAGAGTGTGTCTGTGAGGCATTTTCCAACATAAGTTTAAAAAATTGCATCACAAAGCAGTTTATAATCTAAACTTTATGAATGTCCCCATTGTGGCCTTGACCCCTTTGCTCATATTATTGCCTCTCCCTCTCTTAGACTGGACTTTGGAAGCTTGGCCCAGTGCTAGATGCGAATCTCTGCATCTGCTTCCATCAGTTAATGAATAAAGGTTCTGTGATGATAACTAAGATAGTCAACAATCTGATTACAGGGGAAAATCAGCTCATGCACTCTGTCCACTATTGCTTAGGGTCTTAGCTGTGGTCATCCTTGTGGCTTCCTGGTTATTTCCCTTGAAAATTTCTTGCAAGCCTCATAATGGCTCTCTCAATCAGGAAATCTTTTTCCTTGCTCTCCCTCTCTATCCATTGCGCATTTTGGCCATCCCATTCCTTCATGTTCCTCTTTCCCCTTCCATTTTCCCATCCCCATCTTCTTGTGCACCCTGATGCTCCCTATTTTCTCAGGAGATCTTGAGATTCCTGAGATTTCCCCTTCCCAGGAGGATCTATATATCTATCTGTCTGTATATCTATCAATCTATCTATCTATCAATCAATCTATCTATCTATCTATCTGCGATGCGCTTCCTGACCAGCAGGAATGAACGCCACTAAAAACGAGAATTCCTTCCCTGTACACGTCTTTATTCGGAGCATTTGGTTGAGGAAAATTGGGGGAAGGGAAGAGAGCAGGGACAAGAGAAAGCTTAGAGAGAGGAAGTAGAGCCCAGAGGCAGCTGCTTTTAAACGGTGGAGAGGCTTGAATGCTGTTCTGATTGGTTAATGCCATTCTGCTGGACTGAGCATGTGCAAGCAAGAGTGCAGGCAAGGGTGCTCAGCCCCACGTGGCTAAGCCAGGTATGGACTTGTATACCTCCAAACTGCAGGACCACCTGTGCCTCCAGGTGGCTTCCTACATCTATCTATCTATCTATCTATCTATCTATCTATCTATCTATCTATCTATCTATCTATCTATCTATCTATCTATCTATCTATATTTATATATATCTATATATCTATCTATATATCTATCTATATATCTATATGTCTTAAAGTTCTTCTAGTTACCTTACCTCTTTGGAATTGTGGCTTATAGGCTGGTTATTCTTCGTTAATCTGTGGGACTACTGGCAGTGGTCCCAAGATTTATCTCTAGTGATTGAATTGCCTTTTTGGAGCCCATTCTCTTTAGAAAGATACCATACTCAGCCTAGATATAGGGGGGAGGGCCTTGGTCCTGATTCACAGTGATTTACCAGACTTTGCTGACTGCCCATAGGAAGTTTTAGCCTCTCTGGGAGGAGTGAATGGGGTTGGGGTGGTTGGAAGGTGAAGGTTGTGGGAGGAGGAGAGGGAGAGGGACCTGGAATTAGTAGGAAAAATGAGAAAAAAATTGTTTAAAAAGTAAATTAAAAAATCTGAAGTTTGTACATATATAAAGTTGTTTATTCTAATGAAGGGAATTCTTATGCACTTTATCTGCCTATGTTTAATGAAAAACACAAATTTCATTGACTTTGTGGACTTTTGTAGCCTTTACCTTATTTTTAATATATATAATAATCCTTCTGAATGCTGTAAAAATGTATTGCATGATGTGGGAGCCCCCTCTGTGCTGTGATTATCATTAATGAATAAAGAAATTGCCTTGGCCTGTGATAGGGCAGAATTTAGGTAGGCAGGGACAACTGTACTAGATGCGAGAGAAATAAGGTGAAAAGAGACGCCATGGAGCCGCCAAAGAAAGACGCTGATAATTTTATCAGTAAGCCACTGCAACGTGGCAATACACAGATTTATGGAGATAGATTAAATTAATATAAGAGTTATCCAATAACTGGGCAGCCGGGATGAACAAGTAGACCCTCCTCCTACAATTGCTCTTACTGATTAATAAAAAAACTGACAGGAAGGCAGTATAGGTGGGACAGTGAACTGAGCATTCTGGGAGGAAGAACAGTGAAGTCATAGGAGATACCAGCAAACACAGAGGAAGTAGAGTGTATAGAAAATGAGGTAACAAGCCATGAGCCATGTGGCAGAGGGTAGAAAAGAAATATGGGTTAATTTAAAATGTAAGAGTTAATTGGTAACAAGCCTTAGCTATTGAGCAAGCATTTATAATTAATATTAAGTCTGTGTGCCAGTTACTTGGGAATTGGTGTGCAGGACAGAAATTCTGCTTATCCTATATGGCTTAATTTCCTTACAAAACTCAAGTTGATAAAACTTGATATTGGAGATAGTTCTGAAATTCTAAAAGTTATCACTATTTCTTCTTCAAGTCAGACTTTATGTTGGCTACCAGAACAATGCCACAGAAGAACAGTACAAAGATCAAAGCCTTGCTGCAAAGTTTTGAGCCATCAGCTTTGAATACTGATAACCAGAGCTATTATGCAGCTTGTTCCTCGTAGGTTTCCACCAGTTCCTCTTAGTATAAGGCTTTAAAATTTGTTAGAAAAAGAAACATTACATATTCACAGACTGCTTTCTAACAAGTCAAATAATAAGAAATTCTGGAATGATGGACAGGAGCTTTTCTCTGTCTCTCTGATGGAATCATATTAAAAATATGCGCAGGAATGGGACTAAAGATGGGAGGAAAAGACAGAGAGGCTATGATAATAAAATGGTATATTACTTTATCTCTTAATTTTCTCTTCTGATTTCTGCAACCAAATGTATGACTAAATAAGGCAATGGTCTGGAAAAACCACTAGTATAAATCAAAACAGAGTGTGGAAAGGTTTTAACACCTGGCAAGAACTGAGTCCAGTAATAAGAGATAAAATGATTAGGAAACTGTGACTGTATTTTAGCTCAGCAGTACGGAAAGATATGGCCCCACTCTTTGTCATACAATAAGGACCCACCTGCAAGTTTCGGCTTTGTTCTCTGCTAGACTAGAATGAGTTGCTCTAATCTGTGCTGATGAGGAGTGTGAGCAAAGACTACCACTAACCCCTGCCACTTGTGCAAGAGCCTCCTGCCCTTTGAGTTTGCATCTGAATGGAGAGCCTGGAATGCTCCACATATCGGGAAGCAGCATGATATACTTGCACTTTCCTAGTGAAACAACTTCAGAGTTGGGCTGTGAGAAGTTCAGAATTTCAGTTCTGTACAAAAGTATGAAATTGCATCTCACCCTATAGTATTAGTCTTGGCTAAGTCGGGGAGCAGAGCATAAATTCTGCTTGGTAATGGGACATTTGAGATAAAGTCCACATATGCTTGCTTGTAAGTCTGACCTCCTGCCTTGATATGAGAAACCTTCAGGAGAAGAAGTTACACTGCTTTTTTGGCACTTATCTGATAGAGTTCATTCTTTTTATGATAGAGAGGTACTCAGGGAAGCAATCTAAAGTATCAAGTTCTAGGATCTCCAAACTCTTGATTACTCAAGTTCAGAGGAACAATTAATCATGCCCACAATTAGGAAAATCTCAAACTTAATGGAGAATGATTATCTACAGATGTCAACACTATACCTGAAGAGAGACTTCAGAATTATCTGTCAAGATTTAAAGTTAGTGTCATCAGTACTCTCCATAGACAATTGAAAATATCCTTAAGTAATAAAACTTGGAAAATTTCAGAAAATAAAAACCTACATTCTAAGAAGAAGCAAACAGAAAACTGTAAATTGAAAAAAAAAATAATTGACATAATGTGCTCAGTAGCTTTTTGACATTGTTCAGGTGCTTGCAACAAAATAACATAGACCACATAATTTATAAAAAAATTACAGTGTGTTGCTTATAGTTCTGGAACTAGAGAAGATGAAAGCTAATGGACTTGCAGAACAATATTAGTGAAGTTTTGCCATAAGTGTCAAAGATGCTGTGTTTTAGATGGCTCTTCACAAGGTGCTTTGTCTGAATAATATTCCTCAGGCTTAATTTTTGAAATGTAATTTAATTATTATTTACTTGCCATTAAGAAAAACTGGTTATTACTATTGATATATATTTATAATACTTATTTTTTTAGATATAGTCATCCCCCAAAGGCTCCATATTTTATTGTTTTTCCTTTGGGGGTTTATTGTCAACATATGAATTTTGTGGAAACATCAAAGCAGATAGGCTAAAAATTAATTTGGAGGATCTACAGGTGTAACCAGAGAACTGAAATCTCTACAGAATTTATTCAGAAGAGAAAACAAAGAGACATTAGTTGAAAAAGAAAACACGCAAACAAACAAACAAACAAATCCCAGAGCCTGGCAGATTCTTCAGTTGCTAAATCATAAAATTAATTTTCAAAGGCAAAAAAAGTCGAAGATTTCTGAGAAAATAACGGGTGGGTGAAAAATATCAAATTTTCAAAGCCTTGAACTCCGAATTACGAAGCCCAGTGAGCCCCAGTGAACTGATCTCCAAGATGATGCTTCTCAAATGGAAATATTCACAAACTGAAGACAAGGGACGCACTTGGGAAAATGCAGGGAAAAACATTGCTTCACCTAGAAGCACAAAGTAAAGTGAGTGAGCCGACGTCTCATCAGAAACCACAGAGACAGAGTTGGGGTTTGAAGTTTCAAACAATCTTAACATTGTCACACGTGACAAGAAAAGCCCTGCCTGCTCTGAATCCTAAACCCAGAGAAAACAACCTTTGCAAATAGCTTTTTCTATGGAAAATTTTATTCGAAATTTCTACGAGCATATTTACATAGAGTTTTAAAAATTGTGTAACGTATCTTTTTTGTTCCATGATCATTATTAATGACTACTAACTATAAAAATGAATGCATCTCACCATGGCATTTGGATTTACGCATGCGTAATGCCGATAGCAGCCACCCTCCCTTCCCCAATATAGTCTACTTTCATCTCTCCTGGCACATTTCCTGAAGGGAATGTCTTAACAACGCAGAGAAGACGATTTTCTTCTGTTACCCTCTCATCTTTTCCCCACCTCCTTCCCATTGACATTCTTCCCTGACGATGTTCTCTCTCTCTTTCTTTCCTTTTCCCACCTCTTTCAGTGTGTGTATGTGAGTGGACACATGTCTGCTGGTGCAAACAGAAATGTGGGTGGAGGCCCAAGATTGGCTTTCTTCCTTGATCACTCTATACTTATTTTCCAAAATGAGATAATGATTTACCTAAATTGGCTGCCTAATAAACCCCAGGGAACTTTCCCCTCTATCTTTGAAGAGCTGGAATTACAGGATTGTGCCACCACACCTGACTTTACTAGTGTAGTAAGCACTTAGTGACTGAGCCATCACCTCAGATCCCTTGTTCTACTTTTATGTTGACATTCATAGGAAAGTTACTGTGATATTTGTTTTTCTGAGTCAGGTTAATTTTACTTAAGATAGTTATCTATCTCCAGTTTCATTAACTTTCCATTAATATCACAGTGGTTTTTTTTTTTTTTTGAAAATGCTCCCTTTGTCACATATTCGTCATTCATTCATCTGTTGAGGAACATCTAGGCTGGGCCTTTTTCTTGAATATGTTGAATAGTACAGCAAAAATCATGGGTTTCCAAATGTCTGATTTAGAATCTATCAAAAAGACAATTAGACAGGGGATTCTCTAGGTAAAGAAACATAATGTATCTGAGTATATACAGTCAGATAACCAAAGACAGTTCTAGAAAAAAGGTGGTAATGGCTAAATACCTGGTGATATATAAGAAAAAGAAGGAATATGGTCAACAAACTATGAATACCTGTGATAATCTGTCCTTGATTTTTCTATAATATGTTTGGTGGTTATAGAAAAAATTTATAACATTTCACAACATAAGTCAAAGTATATGTAAAAAAATTAAGACAACTCTACTATAAATGAAGTATGGAAAAATGACATAATGGGGAATCAAGGTTTCTACACTTTCTTGGAACTGATAAAATTGCAGCACAAATTAAATACTCAGACACACAGACACACACACACACACACACACACACACACACACACATCATTCTAAGGGTTAAGCAAAACTTTCAACTAAAAGTTTCAAGAGTTAGTCCTGATTTTGTATATCGCTTCTAGAAGTAGAAACTTGTCAAGTTTACTTTTACAAGTTCACAAATTTGATAAAAAATACTGTTGATATAAAAAGAAAAATTATTGAAATATATTGCTTGTAAATATAGATGCAAGATTCAGAAATATGTTATTGAATAGAATTTTACATAAAAGGGGAAAAATGAGTGAAGACAACAGATATTGTTTTGTTAATAGAAAAGATGAATCAATGTGATATATTGCAATAACAAGCTCAAAAGAAAAATACATGTTTATGTCAATCAATTAGAAATTCACAAAATGTTTCCACAAAAAATAAATATTTTCTAAAATAGAAAAACAGAAGGAATCATTCAGCTTGGTGGACAAGTAAGTTGGGTTAATTTCCTGAGAATTGTTAAAAATGAAGCAAAAAAAAAGCTCCTTAAAAATATACGGACTTAAAGAAAAACATGTATATACTTCAAATTCTCAAAACAGGCCAGTAAGTGAACAAATAAGGCAATGATAAAATACAGTCAATTCCAGCAGGTGGTGGTGGCACACGCTTTAAGTCCCAGCACTCAACAGGCAAAGTTGGAAAGATCATTGTAAGTTTGAGACCAGCATGGTCTATAGAGTGAGTTCCAGGACAGGCCTGAAAGCTACAGAGAAACCCTGTCTCGAAAAAACAAGACATAACAAAGCAATACAGACAGCCCCATGTTACTTTCATGTTTTGAAGACATCAACAAAATGCTGGAAAAGATGACTCAATAAAGAGAATACATAGATGAAAATTGAACACTTGGACCTGATATTGTTCCTTGTTACCTTTAAGTAAAGATTGCAATGAGGTACAAGGATCAATCAATCAGACTGGAAAAAAGATAAAAAATTATACCACTAAATGTTAATAAGTATCCAGCCTCTGTTACTGGTGAGAATGTAAAAGTGGGATAGTTTGTCACTTTCTACTTAAAAATCAAAAAACAAAAGGCACATTGCAATTACATTCAGGAAACTCTATCCTAAAGAAACAAAACTTTATATTCATACATAAACTCCTGAAAAGTAAAAAATTTACTGAAGCATTATTTACTATATAAATCAAGGGAACAACCAATAGATTCTCAAAGGATAAATACATATGGAGAAAATGTTTAAAAATCTACAGCATATGCATCATGGGTTGTCTATAGGAATAGAAAGAAAAGTTGCAGAATATTTGCTGAACTATGCAAAGATATGTTGTAATTGTTTAACTATGTAAAGATAAAATACATTTTTATGTTGCAGTATATTTATATAGCTATAGAAAGATGTGTTGCATTCTTTTTATGTAAAGATGTGTTGCTGATTTACGTTTGTTTATCCTGAATTTGTTTAATTATGTAAAGATGTGTTATTGTTTTACCTTGCCTATCGAAGGCACCTTATTGGTCTACTAAAAAGTTAAATGGTCAATTATAAGTGAGAAGATATAGGTAGAACTTCCAGGGAGAGAGAATAAATAGAAGGGGGAATTGAAGCTTGAGGAAGAGAGAAAGGGGAGAAAGAAAAGAAAATATCTGAGGTCAGCCAGCCACATATGGAGTAAGCAGAAAGTGGAACATACAGAATGAAAGAAAGGTTAAAAAAACCAAGGGAAAACACAGATGAATAGAAGCAGGTTAAATAAAGTTAAAAGATTTAGTGTAACAAGCCTAAGATAAGACTGAACTTTCATAATTAATAACAATCTCTGTGTCTTTATTTGGGAATTGGTTGATGCTCTAAAGAATATGCCAACTATATTTCTGCATGTAAAAGTATGGAGAGAATTCTGAATGTAAAAGCCTATATCAAACTTTGTTTCCTATATGGTTTCTTTCACGTAAGATTATTAATGATGAAATTAAAGAGTAGACAATTTCTGTCCTGTCTGTGAATTTTCCTAGCCCGTGAATTCACAAGTGGAATAAAATGTGGTACTTTTATGGGGAAAAGGAATTAAAGAGTAGAGAACAAAGCAGTGACTTCTCAAGGTTTACTGGGGGGAAGAGTAATATAGCATCATATCATTTTAGAATATTGGAAATTCTGGAAGTTGTCTTTATCAGACTTTGGATTCTACAAATCATAAAATATTAAGGAGAAGATAAATAGTACAACTTTTTTCTTATGACATCAATACATTGATAGAATAGATTTTTATCAGATAAATTTTGATTCCTGGTCATGTTGTTAATGTTAATTATAAACTTATGCAAGTTAGTGCCACCCAATTTTAATTTGTATAGAATAACTGCCGAAAAAAATCTTTCTGACTGAAACTTGAGCCATTAAAACCAATCTGCATGACCAAATACAGTCAGCTCATACACATTTTCCTTAGTTTTCAAAAACAGAAACAATATGCATACATTATGCTTAATATATACTAGCAGTATAACTAGTAAGATAAGTTTCTACATGTAGTAAATATTTACTATAGACAAAAAATCAATTAACATATCTAGAATTCCTTTAGAAAAAAATAACAATGATTTTAGATACATGTCTTTCCAAATAACCTATAACACATAAAACATTAGAGCATGATATTGTCATCTGTGAACTAATGTTCTGAAAACGTGTCTGTATATCACATAGATTCATATATTTTTTAAATGTGTGTGTATACATAAAATCATATCCTCTCCATTTGAGTTTAAATTAATCCACTCCAGACCAATGCTGCCATAATTTCATACTTACTGCCTTTGCATTTCAAGAGTAATACTATTGATAGAACAGAAACCCTTCTATGGATACTTGAAACACAATATGGCATTCAGCACCTTCAAAATCATCCTTTTGTCTCTAACCAATGTCCATACTAAAGGAAATTAAAGCAAGAAAGTAAGTGGATCCTTCAATTAAGAAAATGATTTGGTAAGGCTCACAGTTTGGGTCAATTCAGTTATGTGTATCAGAGACCATAAGACAATAGTAAAGCTGTTCGCATTTTAGCATTGTTGAAATATTCTTTTTCTTTTATTGAAGCCTAGAGAAAATTGTGCCCTCATTATGTGTAATGGTGCTTGTGAAAAATGAAATTGTATCATTGAATCAAAAAAGGCTGTCAAACTTCTCCAGGTTTTTCCTCTTCTGTTTTCTCTATGAGCAAAAGTAATTGTGCTCTGTTTATTCTTTGCCTATTCTATGAAACTTATTCTGAAGGTAGTCATACAAAATGCTGGGATGGAAAATAAAAGGTACTTTTTAGACTAGGTGCTATTTAATTAAATATAAAAAGCTAATTTAAAATAATACTATGCTCGCAGTAATGAGGCAGCCCTGATTGAAGGCCACTAGAATGCTTTTAGCACACGCCTTAGAATCTGGCCCTTGTGCAGAGTAGCTGTTTTCTTATAAATCATGGTACATCAATGCCAGCTTCTGCTGGGAGACACACTTAGCATCATTAGAGCACCCATATTCTTATTTCTTCTTGATTGGTTAGAATAAGCTGAAGTGACTAAAACAGAGTACTCATTTTAAGTTATTTGTGTGTATATGTGTGTGTTTATATATGTATGTATGTATGTACCTGTATATATACATACACGCACACACACATATATATATCTTCTAACATATATACGGTTATTTGTGTGTGTGTGTGTGTGTATATCCTTAAAGATTCATAAAAGTTAGAAAGAAATACTATAATACAAATTGTGCTTTTTATAATAATTGAGAAAATAAAATCGTTGTATTTTGGAATTCCTTTCATTAAGCTGTGAGTTGAAATTTCAGAAACAAGGAAATAAAACCCTATATTTACTGAACAGTGTGAACCAAAATTATCTAAGAGTAAAATCAAAATTTTCATCCAAATCAAATTCCTTTTCTTTACAAAATCTTTTCCCTTCCCTTCCCATCATCTTCACAGTCATACATTTTAGTTTAGCAACAGATTCACTCTTTTATAGGTTCTTATCTTAATTGGTCACATATATTTAGTAAATTTCTTTTACTTAAGTTTTTGTATTAAAGTTACTTATCTTTCTTTTTAGGTCTACCATTCAATAACACAATAATTGAGATATAATCACACAATTAGTGGGAAGTCTTTTCAAGAAAATACCTTGCAATGATATTTACAATGTGATTGAATATCAGAGTACTGAAACTTCTACAATACAAACTTAAAATTTAATATTTCAATCGAATGCCTTAAAAAATTTAAAATCATTGTTTTATGCCTTTTACTTTTAGGCTTCTCATTGCACTATGATAATGAACCTGCAAAGGAGGCTACATTACCAAATCCTTACTATCCAATAGGATTGGTCAAGCGATTCCTATGGAACATAAATAATATAAGTATCATGATGTTTTTCAAGAGATGTAAAACAAATTTACCTGACAAAGTCTTCTGGCCCAGGGATGTAAGAATAGTAAATTTAAAAGAATGATCTGATACCCACTTTTCAATAGCTGTTTTATTTGATCCAAACTATTTCAAATCTCCCATTTAACTTCTTGAATAAAAAATTAAAGCTAAAAGCAGGTCTAGTGCAGGGGAAGAGCTGCACAGGCCGAAGCGAGGCCAGTGGCTCTGTATTTGAAGCAGCCTTTTATTTCTGCATCTCTGATATCCAAGGCACAGCTTTCAAAAACACATCTCCTGTGACTCGGTTGCTTTTATCTTTCCTGTTTTATCAAAGGAGTTAAATGGAAGGTATTCTGAAACTCCAATTTAGCTTTTATTTTTCAATAAAAAAACGACAGCCGAAAAACAGTGTAGCCACAGAGAGAGGGCAACCTGCACCGAAGGGTAAGGGCCCGCTGAGCCAGACTACAAAGTGAGTGGAGAGAAGACTTGTGGGGATTCTTAAATACCTTGGAGAGACAAGAGGGCCAATAATAGTGCTCAGCCTTCCGTGCACCAGAACGCTTTCTCCCAACCTAAAATCTTATTTAATGGATTATAAAAAGAACTATTAGAGTAAGATTCTGGAATGCTCTAATGTAGTTGTTTTAGTTTGACATTCCTTTTTACCAATACTTAATCTTTTCACTTTTTTAAAAAAATCAATTTTATTATTTACAAAAATGAAATTAAGTAAAAATATCACTTATCAAAATTAACCAAACCCATAGTCTAATCAAGAACCAAAACAAGGCAAAGCCTTTAATTTTTATAAGCATGGACTTCATACCTAATAAAAATGATGTGGAGGAAGAGGTTTAAACAATTCAGGAGAACCCTGTCAAGCCAAAGATATATGGAGACACATGTCTTAATTAGGGTTTTTTATTGTTGTGATTCCATCAGAGAGACAGAGAAAAGTTCCTGTCCATCATTCCAGAGCTTCTTATTATTTAACTTGTTAGAAAGCAGTCTGTGACCGAAGCAACTTGAGGAGGAAAGGGTTTATTTGGCTTGCATATCACAATAATACATTGAGAGAAGCTAAGGCAGAACTCAAGCAGGCCAGGAACTTAGAGGCAGGAACTGACACAGAGGCCATGGAGGAATGCTGCTTACTGGCTTGCTCCTCATGGTTTTCTCAGCCTGCTTTTTGATAAAACCCAGATAAGCCAGGGCAGGTAGCAGTTTTCCTAATGGTCTAGGCACTCACGCATCAGCCACTATAAAGGTTCACGTAAATTCCATTTTGTTTATTTGCTTGTTGTTATTGTTGCTGTTTATTTTTCCAAGACATGGGTTCTCTGTGTAGCCCAGGCTGTCCTGGAACTTAAAAACCACAGAGATCCACTCGCCTCTGCCTCCTGAGTGCAGGGATGAGAAGTGTGGACCACTACCACCTGGTTCTCAAGCCTGACCTTGAAGAGATGTTTTGTCAGTTGAGGTTTCTTCCTCTCTGGTGACTAACATGTGTCAAGCTGACATAAAACCAGCCAGCACAACACATCTTTTGTTTCTTATAATATTTTCTTTTGTTTTATACATATATGTCTATACCCCATTTGGACAGACCCCCATGGAAACCAAAAGAGGGCAAAGGATTTTTTTTCCCCTGGAGTTGTAGTTATTGGTGTTTGTGAGCCACCTGATATATCCACTGAGAACCAATCTTCAGCGCTCAAACTGAGCAGCTAGAGTGGATAAAAGCTGAAACACTATTTTTTACCACTGTGTAGTAGACCATTGTGTCATTGTACCACATTTTCTTTATCCATTCTTCAGTTGAGGAGCATCTAGGTTGTTTCCAGGTTCTGGCTATTACAAATAATGCTACTATGAACATAGTTGAGCACATGTCTTTGTGGGATGATTGAGCATCTTGTGTGTATATACCCAACAGCAGTATTTCTGGGTTTTAAGGTAGATTGTTTCCTAATATTCTGAGAAATCACCATAATGATTTCCAAAGCAGCTGTACTACTACACTGCAGTAAAATACAATGACATCTTGAAATTTGCAGGCAAATAGATAAATCTAGAAAAAATCATATTGAGTGAGGTAGCCCAGACACAGAAAGACAAATATAATATACTCATACATAACTTTCAGACATAAAACAAAGAAAAACAAGGCTGTAGGCCACAATCCCAGAGAAACTAGACAAGAAAGAGAATCTTAATAGAGACATACAAGGATATACATAGAAAGGTGAAAAATACAACTTCTCCTGAGCAAATTGGGAGCATGGGGATCACGGGAGAGGGTAGAAGATGAGGAAAGAAAGGGAGTGGAGTGGAGAGAAATGTGTAACGAGATAAAAACAACAATAAAAAAGAAATGAGGAAAAGCTGAAACATTTCTCATGTCTCTAAAACTATTTTTAAAAACTGGTTTGTATGTTTATGAGTGTGAGTGCTCTTTTCAAGTGTTGGTCTACACAGGTCATAGAGCATACATGAAGGTCAGATGACAGCCTTGAGAGTTGGTTCTTCTCTCTGCTCAGTTAGAGTCTGGATCTCTTGTATTCACTGCTGATATGTGCTAGCTGGCCACAAGCATCTTGGATGTTTCCTGCCTCTCCATCTCATTTGACCATACAAAGTCTGAGATAACCAGTGCATGGTATCATCTTGAGATTTACTAAATCCTGGTCATCTTAACTCAGGTTCCCATACCCCTTCCACTAGCCAGCTCTCCAGCCCCAAACTTCCTCTTGAGTCCAATAGCAATGCTCCTAGCACTATGTCTTTATGTACCAGTATTGAATTTGTATAACTTTGTATATGGTTGGTTCTAAAACCCTTGAATATTTTTAAAACACTATCTCCTACCATCTTTGTTATGAAGTTGATAGTTAATAGAACAAGACATTTCACCCTGTTTATTTGTTACAACAAAGGGAGAATTATTGAAGTCCTTTTCCCTGAAGTGTGAGGAAGGTTGGCATATTTATACAAGAGTGGTTTATTCCGCAATGTTTTGGTTAATTCTCAAAGGAAAAGAAATTATATCCATGAATGACAAATGAGAAACGAGTGTGTGTTTAGCAGGCAGACCGACCTCTGCACAAGTAGCGTCAGGGGACACAGGCCCTGCACACCTAACTCTTCCAGTGCCAGGGTCCACAGTTTGAATGCTCTACAGCATCGTCCCTTGGTCTCTGATGAAGATTTTGTGAACTGAGTTAAAATTGAATGGTCCTGGGATCGACATGCACTCTCACCTTATTATATACACAGTCTTTTCAGTTAGATCAGGAAAAGTAAAATAGGAGTCAGAAAGGTTGTCTCACAGGATGCACACACATTTCTAAGTTTTCCTGGTGCTATGTGGCACCAGACAGTGCAAGCAAATTTCCAGTTTTCGGCTTAGGAATTCAAATGGTAATGAGTCTTATCCATCAATTATTATGTTCCCCTGTGCACGTGCTACGTGGGTCACTGTGGTCGAAGCACTAATTCAAAAGTGCAGGGTGCCGACTTGGGGACTTTGGTTCAGTGTAAAGACTGATGAAGTGAGCGCTTCAGTGAGAGAAGGTGAATCAATTTCTCTCCTTTGCAAGGAACGGCACTCACCTTGCAGCCAGGGGACCGAGATCCTGGACAGCAGCTAGACTGACAGAGCACAGAACCTCTTTTTATCTACACAGCATGATTCACGTTGATTGTAAAGGGAATCCTAGAGATACCTACTTAGAATTAGGTTGCACTTTAAAAGAGTTAACGTTTAGAAATGACTAAAATGGTATCTGCAATGCGATAAGGTTTCCTAAGTCCTTAGGCATAACTACGACATACGTGGCAGTCAAGACAAGCCCCTCTTTCCTGTTTATCTGACCCCCGGATTTATGCACAGACACAGCTTCCTCTTACTCCACTGCTGATAGCAGTTCTTTAAATCACACTCCTTACACACTCCCCTCCTTGTCTCTGGAGATTTAAGTTCCTCAAAAAGTAAATTGAACTAAAAGGATTTAGTAGATTTTCTAGAAAAAGAGCTTCTTTTCACAATACTGGAATGGATCATTCACCTCCCTCTTTAGTTTCGGTATCTTCATAATTTATTTTTTTTAATTCAAGGAAAAAATAATGGATTTCACAATGACCTTTTGGTACGTATATTTATCTTACTGTACTTGTCTCAGAGAAGCTTTTATTCTACCCTCTACTGTTCTCTCTCTGCCCATCTTCCTCCACTCATCAAAAAGTCTTCTTTTGTTTTTTACAGAGACAGATGAGAGAAAGAACTACAGAGAAATAGGGAGATGCATAGCGAAACAGAGAGAGATTTAATTCTCAGAGTGCAAATGAGAGAATATACAGTATTTTGTCCTTCTTTTCCTCCTTTCTCACCCTCCATTACATACCCATTATCCTTGTCTCCTTAGGATCTTTTTTTTGCTCCCATAATCCTCATTTTACTACATATCATACAGATTAAGTATAGATTTTATATATGGTAAAACATTTAACATCTCTCTGATTCTAGGTTATTTATTTTGACATGTTTTCCATGCATTAATTTTTTCCCAAATTATTTTAATTTCTTTCTCCTAAGCAGCGAGACCCAAGTCCAGTCGTGTGTGTGTGTGTGTGTGTGTGTGTGTGTGTGTGTGTGTACACCACATTTCCGTATCTGTTTACTTGTGGATGGACATCCAAGTCCTGGTGTTGTGCAGGATGAAGCATTAAATACCATTGTACTTGCAATGTATGGCTTGCTCACTTGTGCCTCTCTGTTTACGTACCCAGAAATGGCCGATCTCCACCACATGTAAGTTGCATTAACTTTCACCCCTTTCATGGATTGCCTTCTTGATTGTTCTATCACTGTCAACAGTTAATCTATTACCTAGTTATAAAACTCTCTTAATAAATATGTCCTTTAGTGAATGAATAAATATTATTTTTACTTACATACAACTGCTTGGGGAGAATTTGAACAAAAATTATCTGTACATTCCTAGCAAAACAAACTTCAATGTTCTTTGAACTGACCATGTAAAAATGCATACTTTACTTTTATAAATTAGTTCATCAAGGGGCTGGAGAGATGGCTCAGTGGTTAAGAGCACTGACTGCTCTTCCAGAGAACCCTGGTTCAATTCCCAGCACCCACATGGCAGCTCACAACTGTCTGAAGATCCAGTTGCAGGGGATCTGACACCTTCACACCAATGCACATAAAATAAAGTTAAATACACCATAAAAATATTTAAAAAATTAGTTCATAAAATAACTATGAAAACCAAAATATAATTTATTTTAAAAAGCCTTTAATATACTGTTGCATTATGGTGACTGTTGAAGGTTAAACCAAACAGGCATGCCAGATGCATGATTTAACTTGCATTAAAGCTGCCAGACTGACTTTACACTCCCGGGTTCTCAATGAAGGAAGACTCTTAATTCAAAAAGATTCCTGGAAGAGAGATTGAGTTGTTAATTTCTATATTGTAACTGTATTTGTAATATTAATTAAGAGATTGATTTTTTTCCATTCTAACTTTAAAAATTAAATGCTGCCAAGGAGATGTGATAATACCAGAAATGATGTTTTAAGGACAGATGACTCTGCCACCTGAAGAGGGTTCATTACGTAGGCAGGAAGAATTGCTATTATGGATGTAATGTACATTGCTGATCCTTTCTTATATATTAGAGATGATTAGATTTCAGTTCAGCATACTTTCTCTGCCTGAGGAGAGGGGGGAAATGGGATTTTTGCCCGGGTGATTCAGAGTGACTTTTTCTTTGCTGGAATTTTAGAAAAATTGTTTCAATATTTTTCTTTTCTACAGTCAAGAAACTCTGTGATTGAAGTTATAGAAATGCTTTGGTGACTAGTTAAGGACACCTAGGAGCTACACAGTCCTCTCCAAGTTGACAACAGCCATTAAAAAGCCTTCTTTCTCTATGTTTATGGAACTTAAACTAAGGATTCCCTAAAAGTTGGAATATTTGTTATTGAAACAGTATAAAATTATTGGAGGAGAGGGAATTTCTTTATCCTATAAATATATGTAAAAAATTAAGTTACTTCCACTCACACACTCTCATAGTCTTCCAGAAGTGGCAGTGGAAAAATTTTTGCTCCATTTCCTGGATTTATTACAGTGTGTATTCATATACAACACATACATAGGGCTTATAGTTCATATTTCATATAAATAAGTAACTAGATGTTTCAAATCACTATGAATCTATTTGTATTTTTCAGAGTACAAGTAAAATGTTAAAATTATCTGTCATGATACATTTCATTTTATATTTCTGACCTTTTCATCATTATATTCTGCCACCTGACTAATTATGGTAATATTTGATAAATTATTGTGTATAAATATGTACTTTTTACCCCTCAATCCTTTGCCACTTTGTTGGAAAGCTACTAGTTCAGAGAGGTTCACTATGCTGAGATTTGGCACTCTTGGTCTAGGTCAACAATAACCAAGGTTGTCCCATCTTGAGAAACCAGAAGGAAGAGTATGGTGCACTATTTTAAACATGTTTTATCTAACTCTGTGAGCAGACATTTGGCGCTGAAACCACCATTCAAATACTTGGTATGAGAAACAGTCCTGAAAATAAAAGCATCCTCAGTTACTGAGACAGGTGCTATATAGCAATTCTGCAAAACTATCAGGAAATGAAACTCAATGGAGCTTCAGAATTCCGATTTTCAGATTTTTTTTTTTAAATATCAGATCAGACACCATTTAGTGTTTAATCTCCAAGGGGTATTATCATAAGCAATTCAATAATGGATTCTATTCTGTGATTTGTGCTGAAAGAGCCTTTTAAGTAGCAATAGAAAATAATCAGTGTGCTTTTCATATTACAAGTGACTGTATCTTCAAAGAAACAGCATTTTTTTGTTTTAAAAACAAACTTTAAACTGTCAGGCTGCATACCGCATATGAGCTTGTACAGCAATACACTGAACCGGTGCAGTTCTTTCTATTTTCTTACATCACTGTCAATTCTCTCAGATCTCAACACATTTTTGTTGTCGCTCAGCCTTTCTCTTGCCACTCAGAACTGTTGTATTTTCTCTCATTCACAGAATGTTCTAAAAAGTGTCTTCCTGTACACATTTTCTTTCAACTTCAAATAATATTTGTGATTAGTAGTTCTATTTTGCTTTTTACTAATTATTTCAGCCATCCCCTTTACAACAGTTTTTTTTTTTCCACGCTGGAGGTTTCATTGTCTATATGTGCTGACAACTGTTAGTCATGCACTCAGCCTTCTTGTTCATTGTTTGCTTCCTTCTTGATTAGAACTCACCGTAACTTCTGTAATCTTTAATCCTGGAATAGTTACTGTTTCATTTTCAGCACTGGGCAGACTACAATTTCAGTCTCAAATCAAAATAAACTATTTAAAACTTTATTTCACTATTTCTATCCTTCAAAAACTATTAAATTAAGTTGAAAATAAAAGTAGTTGTAAGCACATCAATAATATTTTTAGTCATTTTTGTTTAAATTGAGTATTCTATTTGATGTATATATTTTTATAGCTAGATGCTAAATTGGTATGCAGATAACATACAAACCTGAAAATGTAGGGAATTCACTTTCATGTTGGTGGAATTTGATTTACTTCCTTACAGTTTTTCTTATTTTTTTCCTCAATAACCATGTATTTTAAAAAAATACATATGAACCTATTTAGATTCATGAATACTCCACTTCCTACTGTGTGCTTAGAATAGTGACTATGGGTATTCGTCTTTGAACTATTGTGAAGTAGGCTGAATCCATGCACGCCATGCAGCAAATTCTCTACATTGACATCATTGGAGTGCGCCATTAGGCTGTCTTCACCAATGTCACATTACTACCACAATGGCCTCATCAACCTAAGTTTATCCTTCCAGGAAACTATATCAAAAGTTTCAGATCGCAATATTCACTTAGAAGCTTCCAGGAAAAACCATTTAAATGAGCATTAGAATCTCAGACTTTTCAATAGATAGCATCATGTGATTATGGAGTCCTCAAGGCTCTTTGTGAACTCTCCCCTCCAAACCCTCCTCCACTGTGAGCAAGAATATAAACTGATATTGCACAGTACTTCTTGTTTGTGGCCTCCTTTCTTCCCTCCATCACCACTTTGGAAATCCCTTAAAAAACGAGATGAATATTTCACAAATATTCTATTATTCCCACCCTCCTCTAAGAAAAGTAGGAAGCTACTGTCTGGTAGTGCTCTCTGTCAATACCAGGCTCCAATGGTGAAATTTCTTTCAGGATAGGCAGCATTTGAACCAAGCGTGATTGGGACAGACCTTCTTATAACAGATGCCCAGGAACATGAGATTGGCATTCTATATCCAGGAATGTTCTTCTGTGAATGGAACAGACAGAGATGGATAATATTTGGAAGAAAAGTCATGTTGATGCTACTGCTGGCTTGTGTGGTGTAACTAGATGCAGGATAGTTTTACTTTTACTGAACATGCAGACATTTTCCACATTTGCAGTGATTTATACGTTAGAATCAGTCTAGAGTTGATTTGAGGTGTATGCAAAGATGGACATTGGTAATATGCTAACATGAATGAGTTCTATACAATTATTTGAGAAAATGAAGATTTTGGTCCTTGAACAAATCCCAATGCAGGTGAGAAGGGCTGGGTGTACTCTGAAGTAATATTTTAATATGTAATTCATTGGGTTCTTTTGTTTGTTTAGTTTTGGTTTGGTTGTGTTAATCTTGTATCCAGGACACTCTGCTTAGGGTTTTATCAGCTATAGGAGTTTTCTAGTAGAATTTTTTTTGGTTGTTTATGAATACTATCACATCATTTGTGAATAGTGATACTTTGACTTCTTCTTTCCAATTTATCTGCCTTTAATCTCCTTTAGTTGTTTTTATACATGGTATGTGCTCAGTTATGTGTGGATATTAGTTATTACAAGAAAAGATAGTCATGCTACAATCCACAGACCCTGAGAGCTCTATGAGAGACTCATGGATCTGCCTGGGAAAGGGAAACAGAACAGCGTTTTATGTGTTGACTGGGGTTAGGCAGGGATAGGAACAGGAAAGATCAGATCAGGGTGAAAGGTATGGAGAGGGAGAGTATGGGGAGAGACAACTGGAATTTGGAGACATTTGGAGGGGTGATGTGAAAACCAACTGTAGGTGAAACCCTCTGGAATTAAGAGGGTGACCTAAGTGAGGATTCCTAGTAATGAATGATACAGAGCCTGAAGCGGCAACCAGGCAAGACTTTCAGTGATGGGACTGGGACAGCAATCTAGCCACAAAACCTTTGACCTGTAATCTGTCCTGCCTGAAAGATACTCTGGGGCAATGGTGGCCCAAACATCCTGCAGTGGCCATCCAATGACTTGTGTAACTAGAAGCTCACACCACAAGATGGAGTTCATGCGTGACCTTGCCTAGATGACCAGGAATTGAAGACTGAATAGCTCAAAGTCCTAGGATGGAATCAAACATGATGGGCAAAACAACAGCAACAAAACAAAGCAAGCAAAAGTCAGTTAAATGATTCCTAATGATATTCTGGTATGCTCATAGATTAGTGCCTAGCCTAATCATCATTACAAAACTTCATCTGGCAACTGACGGGAACAGATGCAGTAGTACTTTGTTATTTTTTTTAAATGTGTAACATCATGAAATTTGTAGGCAAATGGACAGAACTAGATCCACACACACACAGAGAGAGAGAGAGAGAGAGGGAGAGAGAGAGAGAGACGTGCACACATGTTATATATATATGATCATAATATAGATATATACACATATATATTAACATATATACATGTGTTAATCCAGTTCATCCATGTTATATTTTAGTTCTGAATTGAGTTTGGAAATGCTATCTAAAATTGACAGTGGAATATTGAAACCACTACTATTACTTTGTCATGACCTACGTGATTTTCTGAAATTGTTACATCTTCTTGATGAAGTGTTTCCTTTTCTCATGCATAGAATCCCTTTAAGTGGTTTGAAGTGACTTTCAAACAGCCCAGCATTCTTAGTGCACGTGTATGCCTACAGCTTGGGTGAAAAGAATATTACAAATAATAACAGAACGTTTAAATGCAAAAGCCAGTGTTTCACTTCTTCTTTTGTAATTGTGAAATGTTTTTCAAGGTGAATGCAGAAAATATTTATTTGGAGTCACAAACTTGAGAAGCTTTGGAAATTCTATAACCTGCATTTATTCACCTTATAAGTAATATGTCATTCTGTGATTTTAATGTTCATTTAGGAGATTCTTCTAGCCTTTTGAATAAGCAAATTCTTTAGTAAAAAAATCCAAGCACGTGGTTTCCCACAAGATTTTGTTCATTGTACTCTTCTGTCACAATGTGACAATGCATGGTTTGTTTAGAAGCTGGCCCATCACAGATCCCAGTGTCTTCTGAATCGGACTATATTCTGTATCTTCATTTTCTCATTCCTCATGCTCATTATCCTCCACTTTGTGACTAATGCCCTCAAAACCCCAACCAAAATTCTGTTATAACTTCCCAATTAGTTTGATAATAACAAGACATGATTATTTCCAGATTAATTTTCATTTTGGTCTGAGTCATGAATTATTTTCTTCTACATAGTCGAAGGTCACTTGAGACTTATTAGTAATGATTGGAGTCTTTTTGCATTCATTATTTTAGATTTTATTCATTTATTTGACAATATTAAATTTAATGTAATCTCAACATTTATTGACATCTTTTTCACAAGCAGATACAGTACTAGATTGTGTAAAGTATATTAAAGAATGAACAAAACATCCTTTGTATCAAGGATATTTAATGAGAAAGGATGGATGTAAGTTCCAATTTGCAAAGGCAAAAGGGATTTGTTCTGGGAGTTATACAAATGCAAAATAAAATAAGGTAGTTAACTCCTTCAAATGTCATGCCTAGTTTCACTGAAATCAGATGCCTTGGCTCTTCCTTGTTTTTTGGTATCTTTTAGGTCATTTCCCTGTGAAGATTTGGAAACTAAATCAGCAAAGAATAAACTCTTTCCATCATTCCATAAAATGTATTTCTTCATATGTTGTCAATAAAATTCCTATATATGTTCATTCCCTTTAAATTTTAACAATTCAGAGAATATTATCATTAAAATATTTTATAATGGTAGTCATTTGAAATAGATGCCCACTTTGTAAATAATAAGATTATTAACATTTTAATAGGAAAAGAAGTGCATTTATTTATAGCTTTAAAAGTTAGTCAAAGTCTACTTTAAAGTTCTAGTTAGAGCAATAAGACAAACAAAGGAGATAAAGGGAAGACAAATTGAGAAGGAAGAAGTCAAAGCATCATTATTCACAGATGATATGATAGTATTCATAATCAAGCCCAAACATTTTACCTGGAAATACCTATAGCTGATAAACACCTTTAGTGAAATGTCCTGGATAAAAGATTAACTAAAAAATCATCAGTAGTTCTCCTATATACAAGTGATAAAATAACTTTCACCACAGCCAAAAGTAATAGAAAATATCTCAGTGTAACTCTAACAAGGCAAGTCAAAGACTTGTATGACAAGAACTTCAGGTCTTTGAAGAAGAAATTGGAGAATATGAAAAGACATCCCATCCACATGGATCAGTAGGATTAACATAGAAAAACTGATATCTTACCAAAAGCAATCTACAAATTTATTAAAATCCCATTTGAAATCCCAAAACAATTCTTTAAGACCTTGAAAGAACAATAATCAACATCATATGGAAAAGCAAGGAACCTAGCGTAGCTAAAACAATCCTGGACACTAAAAGAACTTTGGGAGGAATCCAAAAATCCATTGATTTTTGAAATCCATGATTTCAATCTCTTCTACAGAGATATAGTACTACAAACTACATGGTAGTGGCATAAAAAACAAAAAACAGACAAGTGGATCAATGGAATTGAATCAAAGACCCAGTTGTAAATCTACGTAGTTATGGACACCTGATTTTTGACAAAGAAGGCAAAATTATACAATGGAAAAAGAAGAAAGCATTTAAATGGATGCCCTATGTCGAAGAATGAAAATAGATCTATATCTATCACATTGTACAAAATTCAACTCCAAACATAACAAAGACCTCACCATGAATACAGTGAACAGATGCACTGAACCTGATAGAAGAGAAAGTAGGAAATAATCTTGAACACATTGACATAGGAGACAACTTCCTGAACAGAACACCAATAGCAAAGCCCCTAAGATC
Organism: Myodes glareolus; assembly: GCF_982192425.1. Classification (NCBI taxonomy): domain Eukaryota; kingdom Metazoa; phylum Chordata; class Mammalia; order Rodentia; family Cricetidae; genus Myodes; species Myodes glareolus. The sequence goes on along the minus strand of NC_142041.1, from coordinate 64,337,202 downwards.
AACAATTAATAAATTGAAATTCATGAAACTGAAGTTTGTGCAAGTCAAAGAACACCATTTATAGGACAAAATGGCAGCCTAGAGAATGGGAAAATATTTTTATTAAAACACATCTGACAGAGGGCTGATTTCCAGAATATATAAAGAACTCAGGAAACTAGACATCAAAAAAACTAAATGATCCAATTAAAAAATAGAATCTAAAGAGAGAATTCTTAACAAAGAAAACTCAAATGGCCAAGAATTACTTAAAGATATGTTCAACATCTTTGCCTTGCCATCAGACAAATGCAAATCAAAATGACGCTGAGATTCCATTTTACACCTGTCAGAATGGCTATGATTAAAAAAAAATACAAGTTACAGCTTATGGGGAGGGGGATATAGAGAGACAGGTAGGAGTGCAAATTTTATAGCCACTTTGGAAACAAATATGACAGTTTCACAGGAAATTGGGAATTCATCTATTTCATGACCCAGCTATTCCACTCTGGGGCATATACCCAAAGGCTGATCACCCATACCACAAGGACACTTGCTCAACTATGTTTACAGCAGTCTTATGTGTAATAGTCTAGACCTGAAAACAAATTATATATCCTTCAACTGAAGAATGAAAAGAGAAAATGCCATAGATTTACACAACAGAATATTACTTAGCTGTTTAAAATACTTATAATTAAGGCAAATGAATGGAACTAAAAAAAATCCTGAGAGAGATAATCCAGACTCAGAAAGATGAATATACCATATACACACTTGTAAGTGAATATCAGATGCAAATTAAAGAATAACCATACTACAATCTATAGACCCAGAAAGACTATGCAACAAGGAAAGCTCAAGGGAAACATTCAGATTTCCCTGGGAAGGAGAAATAGAAGAAATTTCATATGTGCACAGGGTAGCAGTGGGAATGAAAACATGAAGAATCAGGTGGGGGTAGAGTGGGGTTAAAGTACTGAAAGAGAGGACTAGAAAGGGGTTCATTTCAGGGTCAAGTAGAAACCTGGAGCTAGGGCAACTCCTAGGAGTATACAACTTACTCCAACTAAGACTCCTAGTAACAAACGATAGGTATCCAGAACTAGCCATTTCCTGTGACCAGACAAGACTATCAGTAGAGGGATTGGGACACCAACTGAGTCACATAACGTTTGACCTAAAGTCTGCCCTTACTACAGGATATTCTGGGGTAAAGGTGGCACAGAGATTGTGGGAGTAATCAACCAATTAATTGTCCATGCTGAAACCCATGCCACGAGAGTGAACCCACCACTGATAGTGCCTGGAGTATAAGGACCCAGAGTCTGGATGACCCAGAGGCCTAGGATAGAGCCAAACAGAACTGGGGAAAAAAAAACACGTCAATGTAATGATCCCTAAAAATATTCTACTATTCTCATAGACTGGTAACCAGGCCAACAGTCATCAAAGAGGTTTCATTCAGCAACCTATGGTAAGAGATGCAGAGACCCACAACCATACATTAGGTCAAACTCAGGGAATCCTGATGAAGAGAGAGAGAAAAGAGTATAGGAACAAAGGAGGGAAGTGAAATTGGCCAGGTAGCAAAGGTATCACAAGAAAATGCATCGTGGATCATAGGAGACTAAACCAACACCAGGAAGCCTTCATGGGACTAATCTAGGCCCTCTGCATTTATGTTACAGTTGTGTAGCTTGGTCCTCTTGTGAAACCCTAACAGTAGGAACAAGGGCTGTCTTTGACCATTTTACTGGCTTTTGGGGCCCACTCCTCATCCTGGGTTGCCTTGCTTAGCCTTGACACAAGGTTTAATCTTAGTGCCATGTTTGGATGATATCCCTGGGAAGATTGGCCCTTTCTGAATAGAAATGGGGGAGGAGTGGATGGGGAGGGGAGAGGGTAGGCTGGTGGTGGATGGACTGTGAGGAGATGAAGGAGGGAAAATTGGGGTTGGGGATGTAAAAAAAATTAAAAGATAGTCAAAAGCAAAAAGATACATAAAAATTATATTTGGGGTTAACATAATTTTGTGTTTTCAATATTAGTTGTTATTCTATTCTGGCTTACTATTTATATTTTTTGTTCTTATGCTTTATTTTAACATTAACATCTTTTGTTTGTCAATGTTATTTGGAGTCTCCAATTTGTGGAAATCTGATCTTTAGAAATAAATTCTGAATGCATCTGTGATGCCTGTTCGTGGTTGTCCATTTGACTACATCTGGAGTTTTAATATCAAGTAGTAAGGTCCACTTCTATACTGTATTTTTGAGGTAGAATGACACAACGTTAATCTGGATCTTTTGAGATGGGGAAACCCACCTCTAATTTAAGTCACACTTTCTGCTAGAAGCCAATATAAGGACATGGAAAAAGATACTTCGCTCTCTGCCTGTTTTTTTTTAAACTTGCTTTTATGTCCATTTCTTCACTGGCATTGGAGCCTACATCTTCAGTATTATAGTATAAATTGAAGACCAGGAGAGGAATCCAGTCTCATGTGCTGTAACTACTGGATTCTTGAACTTTCAATTCAAAGCCAGTCATTGCTGGATTATCTAGACCACAGCTTGTAAATCATTCCAATAAATACCCTTAAAGTATCTCACAAAATTATTCCATTGCTACTTCAGAACTGTAATTTTGTCACTGTTCTAAATTGTAAAATAAATATTTGCCATGCAGGATACCTGACATGCGACTCCTAGAAAAGGGTTGTTTGACCAGCAAAAAAAACCCAACCCACAGTTGTAGAACTGCTGCTCTAGAAGTAGTAAGGCACCTAATGTGAATCATAAAGCTTTATCACTTATTTTCTCCACCCTGAACTCCACAGAGCATCCTTCAAGGGACAGCTGCCCTGTTAAAATCACTGTTAATCATCACTGTTAAAATCTCATCAGTCCAACGTTGCAGGAGGAAAATTCCAGGCTATATTATAAAGGATTATTTGGCTTGTTTAATTTTCTTTTATAATTTCTCTTTGAGCACCTGATAACAACCTCGTAGTTATTATTCATATCTGTGTAGAAGAGGCTGCATAGCTAAATTTAAATGAAGTATTAATGTGAGAAAAACATGGCTAGCTTCAGAAAAAGTAGTGTATTATCCCCACTCATAATTACACAGACGTCTCTCCTTCTTGAACACTGAGTTCGTTCCTTGTTACCAGCTCTTTATCATAAGATTAAAGAAAAGTATGCCAGCAGTAAATAACATGAATATTTATTTGTACCCTTTTGAAAGATAACCAATATTTATGGAGAAAAAGACTAAAACTTTTTGATTTTTAGTAATACTTTTAGAATTTTTTAATTATATTAAAAATTGTGTTTTTTATTTTCAAACCTATGCCATTGGACTGAAGTCCACTTACAAATACACACACAAACACACACACACTGGTTCCTAATGTTTCTTGTTTCTCTGCATTTTGTCTTATTCTGGAGTAAAAGAATTTACAAGTAGTCACAGATAATTTTTCTAACATCAATGTTGATAGCTGAATGATGTCATTTTATTTTCAATCTTAAATCTCTGGAAAGAAAAGATTAGTTTCACTTATAAAAGTCAGAGAGTTTATAACTTCACATAATTATGCCATGAGTCAGTCAAGAAAAAGTGGTCAATAAATATTTACCAAATCTCTCTTGGTGAACGGCATACTGGCATTTTGTGTGACTTCTGATTCCAACAGCCTGCACAAGAGTTGGAGAGGGAGAGAGTCAAGATACATGATACCTTTCTGAAAATGTCACAGACATCTATTAAGGACTTAATTATGTCTGGTACTATCTTGAGGAAGAGAATTTGAATCTTGTTTCAAAGTAAAAGAATAAAAACAGACTGATAATGGTAGACCCAGCAGATGTTGAAAGTTATTAACAAAAGTTTCTAACCTTCAAATGTCCAAGAAAGGAGATTAGTCCTTGCCCTGGGTGACCCTGCCCTCTAGCACCAGCTCCACCTTTTCATATATTTCCATTTAGCATCAACCTCAGCTACTCTGGCTTCACTGGACCTTATAGTTGTTGCATACTACTGCTTCCTTTCCCCATCTGCAGTCATTGTCCTAGGTAACCTTCCTAGTTACCTCGGAAAAAACTCCAACTAGTAAAACTTGAAATCTCAAATCAGTTAAGAGTTATATAGATTAAGAATAATCTTGATCCAAAAAGTAGATGAGCATCCTGAGGAGCTGCCGCTTAACCAACAGTGCATGAGTGTGAAGCTCCAGTCACTCTAGTGACCCAGGCTTCTCTTCTACACAATGACTTCACATCTTCACACTCTGAATATCACATCTTCCTCTTTATTCTCAAGACAATACCTACCGAGAAAAAGAAAAGTTCCTCACACTCCCATGTTCATTCACACTTATCAGTCTCTCGCTACCAGATTTATCTCAGTGTAACACTAGGTCCCAATAAAGTTCATCAAAATGAAGGAAACTTCTCTCGGCCTTCTTCCCTTTCTACTTCCTATATCCCTTCAAATCAAAAGTGTTTGAACAAATGTCAACATGCACAGTACATGTTTCTATTTCTATTCTGAACCTGTAGTAGCTGGACATTTTCCCTATCAATTATTTATATCAATACAATTATAAACTAGCTCACCAATTGTCTATAAAGCAAATAGTAGAGAGGATTAGCAAATGAAGTTTGTTCTAGGAGGAGCAAAGCAGAACATTGGAAGTAGAAAACAAATGAAATTAAAAAGAAAATTATAGCAACTGGAAGCTGTTATTCAGCAAGATAATCTCCTGAGGAAACTGGTACCCGTTGGGGAATATCTGAAGAGATTTGTAGCATATGTCTGGGACACAATCATGTGTCAGATACATTCTACAGCTGAGAGCACCAGGAAAGTCTAAAGGTTATTAAATGATGTATTATTTCTTAGAAAATATGATATAACTTCATGTCTTTACATGAAATCAAACATTTTTCAACTTCAAGTCCACATATACAATGCCTGCCTCACTTGGCTTCTCCACTTTTATTTTAATGAGACGTTAAACAAACTGTGCTCAAAATACCCCACAGTATGTTTCTCACATTTTAATTCCTCAATATTTCTCTTTTCAATAAAACAGCATTCCATTTTCCACTTATGTAGAATTATTTACCTATCTTGTATCCCATGCTAAATGCCTGGTTTATTTATGTACTTCATTTAGAACCCCATAAACCAGAATTAAATACATACCCTGTCTGATGGATATAAATAATATGAGACCCCAACCTATTTTCAAATCATTTCTAAAATGATTTATTTTTATTTAGTACAAGAGTATTTTCCCTTCATGTATTCATGCATACTGTATGTTTGCCTGGTGCCCATGGACATGAGAAGATACTGGATCCCTGGAACTGGAGGTAAGAAGGGTTCTTAATGCCTGATATGGGTGCTCAGATCAAAATCTTGGTCCTCTGCAAGAGTATCAAGGGCTCTTACCCCCTGAGACACTGCTTCAGGACCACCTTTGTGTCAGTTCTTAACTGTAGCTTTCTTCTTTCATTAAGTTAATAACCTTCCCAAATACAAGTGTTCTTCTCTCTTTCTCTTTCTCCCTTTGTCATTGTTCTAAGAACTACATATCCTTCAAGGGATCCTTATTTTATTCACTACTATAGCAGCATCAGCTGGAAGACTGTCCAATGGTTATTGAAACTGGTCAAATATTTGTTAAATGAATTATTTTTGCTGAAAAAAATAGTGTTTGAATGAGTAGAAGCAAATTACCCCAGGGTTGGGTGGTGGTAAATATTGACAGACCGCAATTGTATGTCTTTATTTTCTTTACTAAACTGGCAGTAATTTGTAATTTTATAACCTTTTTGGTTATTTATTTTGAAACATATTGTAATACGTCCTAACTGTCCTTCAACTCTCTGTGTAGCTAATGATGGTATTGAATTCCAGGTTGATTCTCCTTCATTTACCTACAGAGTGATAAGATTTTATGTGTGTGCTGCCATGACCAGGATCTGCTATACTGGTGCTAGGAAGCAAGTCCTTGTGAGAGCTAGGCAAACACTCTATCAACTGAGCCACAATCTCACCCCTCCTAATCTTTACACAGAATTCTAAAACTTCCCCAAGGTATAGTCTAGCAACAACAGATATTTAATTAATGACTAAAGTGGTGCATTCTTAACTTTCATGAATTGCACAAAATGCCTTACCTTAAATATGTTAACCTGTTTGAAACAGATTTACTTTACTGAAAGTGTGGTCAAGCTACACTCATAATGTCTCAGCAACATAACTATCCAAGTGAGAGATGAACAAGAACTTCACAAATGCACATGACAAAGTAGATGGGGAAAACCCATGAGACTATTCAACAAAAAGAACTATAGGCAACTGAGGAAATCTGATTGAAGGAGACAATTGGTTATCCTATACTAGATGGTCAGCCCTAAAATCATACAGAGTAGTATCTATATGTGGAGACTATGCAGATTACATTTTATTTATTTATTTTTTACAAGACTTTTATTAAGCATAGCATCTGTTTTTGACAAGATGTTTTATTTGCAAGAGGATTTAATTCTACTTCTTTGTTTGGAAAGCCAATTTTCTTTTTTTATTTACTTTTTATTTTTCCATTCAAAAATTTACATTTCCTCCCCTCCTCCCACCCCCTCCCTGCTTGAGAGAAGGCAGGGAACCCTGCTCTGTGGGAAGTCCATGGCCCTCCCCACTCCATCCAGGCCTAGGAAGCTGTGCATCCAAATAGACTAGGGTCCCAAAAAGCTCTTCAACATAGTGCTTGAAGTTCTAGCAATAGCAATAAGATAGCATAAGGAGATCAAGGGAATTCAAATTGGAATGAAAGAAGTCAAACTTTCGTTATTTGCAGATGATATGATAGTGTTCATCAGTGACTACAAAAACTCTACCAAAGAACTCCTACAGCTGATAAATACCTTCAGTAATGTGGCAAGATACATGATTAACTAAAAAAAAAAATCAGTAGCCTTCCTATACACAAAGGATAGAAAAGCAGAGAGGGAACTCAGAGAAACTTCACCTTTCACGATAGCCACAAATAGTATAAAGTATCTTGGGGTAACCCTAACCAAGGAAGTGAAAGATCTATTTGACAAGAACTTTAAGTCTTTGAAGAAAGAAATTGAGGAGGATACCAGAAAATGGAAGGTTCTCCCATGCTCTTGGATGGGTAGGATCAACATAGTAAAAATGGCAATTCTACCAAAGGCAATCTATAAATTCAACACAATCCCCATCAAAATCCCGACAAAATTCTTCACAGACCTTGAGAGAACAATAATCAACTTTATATGGAAAAGCAAAAAACCCAGGATAGCCAAAACAATCCTATACAATAAAGGAACTTCCAGAGGCATTGCCATCCCTGACTTCAAACTCTATTACAGAGCTACAGTAATAAAAACAGCTTGGTATTGGCATAAAAACAGAGAAGTTGACCAATGGAATAGAATCGAAAACCCGGATATTAATCCAGATTACATTTTAGAATACACACACACACACACACACACACACACACACACACACACACACATATATATATACAAATATATATTTGCACATATATATGTAAATATTTGTTAGCATAGGATGAATATGCAAATACATAACATATATTTGAACAATGAATTTGAAAGAGAGTAGGGTGTCTTTGGAGTTTTGGAACATTTGGAGGAGGAGAGAGATGGGGGAAATGTTGCAATTGTGTTATCTCAAAAATAAAAAGAAACAAGTGTGATGAGTTGGATATATACATGGTGTTTCTTTTTGTCGGTCATCATACGTTTTTATGTGATGTGTGCGAGTGTGTTTGCTAGTGTTTTGTTGGGGGGTGTTGCATTGTGTGGATCCAGAGATATAGAGGCCCAAGATCAACTGCACACATTGAGTTTCAGGTTTTATCTACCCTGTTTTTGTCGAGGTCTGTCAAAGGGATCTGGGTTCTAGCAATTAGACTAGGTTGGAAGGCCAATGAGTCTAAAGATTGTGTCTGTCTCTACTTCCACAGCACTTGTTTTACAGGTGCACACGGCCATGCCCAGCATTATATCTGCAAGAACAGTGTTCCTGCTGAGAGCCTCATGTCAGCGTGGCAAGCAGTGTAAGTTATCCTCTACGCACCCAGCCCTATCTTTTATTCATCTTTCCTTTGTGCACCACATTTCTGGCTTACAGTAACAATTCTTAAACATTTTGTTTGGTTAACGTTCCATCATTATTAAAACCAAGTTCACCCAATATAAAACTTCAAACTTCCACATAAGCAGACAGAGGCCCATGAATGTTCTTTTCTACTACCCTAGTTAGTGTGTAGAATCGAGCCTCTTCACATCTCGGTACACTCCTTCACTTAACATTAACACAGTTACTCCCTTTATCCTTCATAACACTTGATGCATGACCTGGGCTTGTCCCTGTCATTTACTATACCTTCTCCATTTCCTTGGTATAGCCCACATCATATACTTCTCACTGTTCTATCAGATCTAGAATGCTGAAGTTTTTTGTTTTTCCGTTCAGTTTTATTCTTCTTCAGTAGCTTGCCTATAGTTCTGAATGTTCATTTCTGAGAAACTATTTAAACCTGGCATTGTTTTAAAGACATTCATAAACACAGCTCACCCAAATATATGCCCACATGATACCTTAGTTTACTTAACTAGCTTATACATGGTGTTTTTTCACACTGAAAGGGGGCACAATAGAACTTAGTCTTCTTTTCCTTCATACTCCCAGCATGCCATCCTCAATGAACAACTGCTCTTTTTCCAGACATGAAACTCAATGGCTGAGTCGTAGCCCTGACCTCCACTCTTTCCCTTGTATTCTCATTTCCATCACACCCCTTGAGCTCTGCTTCCGTACTCTCCTGGACTTTGACTGCTGTCATCAGCATGTCCATTGTTGTCACTGTGTCTTCGCTTCCCAGTTTAGAACATACCAACCTCCCATCTCTACTACACTCTATGTAGCCTGGGTAGACCTTTCCCTCTAAGGAGATTCATAAGGAAATTTCCTCACTGTGATCCACTTTTTCCCACTTGGATATGCTTCCTCAAATTGTCCAAAGTAGAGATGCCCAGGATATCTCTCGGAATCTTGGGTTTTATTTCTTCCTGCTCACTGACTAAGTGAAGAACAGTGTGATTTGAAGGATGGCAGAATCGATGAGGCCATTTTTTATCTTTCTGAGCATCGGAAGTCACTATTGGCATTGTTAGTGATGACAGATGACATCTTGATTCTAGCTTTCTGATTCTCATGCTAAAGACACTAGACTAGAGTTCATGTCTCAAATCACTCCAAGGAATTTGTAAGCTCTTAATTTTCTGCATCCAATGTATTCAGGCTTAAAATAGCAAGACTCATTTTTAATTTTCTACACTGACAGAAGTTTTAATTGGCACTTTTATTTTCACTCTTGTTCCTTGAAGTAATTTCTTTACATGGCAACCAGAAAGATCATGTTGTCTCATGACTCTATTTAATGTTCTCCAATTATCTCCCATCTCATTTAAAATTAACTCTATATTTCTTAATATAGCTAATAAATATACTCAGTCTCAGCTTGGCAATTCCCTTTTATATTTTAAAAGATATCTGCTTATTTTCTAGGTGTGTGAGTGCCTGTATACATGTATTTATAATTCATACATGTCTAGTGCCAACGGAGGCCATAACAAAGTGTCATATGTCCTGAAACTGGAGCTATAGCCTGTTATGAAGGGCTAGGTGGGCAATGGGTCCCAAATCTCTGCCCTCTATAATAATAGCAGGCTCTGTATTACTGTAATACTGTAGAGATCTGAGTGATCTCTACAGTATTTCTCATGGCTTTTATAGCCCTCTCCATGGTCACTTCCCCTAGTCGCTTGTTATTTGTCACTTTCTAATAGCCAATTTTTTCCCCTCATTGACACTTTTTTATTTTCTCAACTTGGATTTCTTTGTATTTATGTGTGCTTTTATTTTCTTCTATAATTTATTAATTTGTGATGCACAAATATTATATTATAAAATAACATTTCATTTGCTGAATTTATCATGTATCAATTATTTCATGACTACCTTCTCCTATCACATGAAAGTTAGCGACTTTGTCTTATTTTCTACCGAATGGAGAACACCTACAACATTTCCCAGCTTATAAAGAACAACAAAAGAAAGAAAAGCAAATAAATAAGCATCATCAGTTTTTACTAGATTAAAGGGACAAGGGATAAACATTATAAAATGCAGACAGTTTTGGATCTTCTGAAAGTAATATAAAGGCTGTAGTTGGATTACATCTATTATAATTTGTCTACTATAGTTTCAAAATGGTTTTCCCCCCTTCCAATGATGCAAATACACTGAAATTTAATTTCTTTGAAACAAACTAAAGTTTTGATGTTTTCAACTTATTCACTGACAAGCTATTTAGTAAATGTCTGTTTCTGATATTTGTGAGAAAAGGATTTATGAAGCAAAGGAATATTAAAATATGTATTGCTTCGTATGCTGGGAAGACCTACTCTGAGTCTTTTGTTTGACTCACATCCTACTTCTCCTGCACAAGTAACCTCTTCTGGAGTGCAGCCCAATACTGGAAGCACTCCTGGTGGGGCAGGAGTCTGCAGCTCTTAGTGAAGTCATTACAGGCTTCCAGGGAGCACTGCAAGAGTAAAGGCTGTAGGGTCAAGTATGAGATGACTACTTTATGTGGAAATTGAGAAACGCTGCAAGATATAAACATATAATGTACACTTTAAAATACCCAGAGATAGCTATCGCTGCTGTGTGAGCAGGAAAGAATGTAAAGTATTGTGATCTTACTAAAAGCAAGGCCAACACAGCTCTTTGGCCTTTTTCAACCCTAGTTTATTTTTCATGATGGCTTCAAAAGTAAATTTTTTTTTTATACTAATGCTATTCAGGCCACACTTTTGTTGTTTTTATTGCTGTTGCTTTTATTGAACAAGGCTTCTTCAAACACTGTTTCTTACCCTATGCCTACATTTGTAGTCTGTTCAAACTTAAAAGAAAGGAAACTTGTAAGAGTAATCATTTAAAATGATTTCCTAGTTTAGGAATGCAAATTAAATATTAAGAATAAATTTGTGCTCTAAGTAATTCAAATAGAATTCACTTAATATTTTCTTTTCCAAATCTAAAGCTCATGCAGTTTTAAAATGCACATGTTATTAATTTAGGAATATGATTCTTTCACTTTAGCTACTGCAGGATATTACTGAATTCTGAAGAGGGATTATAGCCACAGTGAAAATTGCTGCCCACCTACTGCCTTAATGAACTACCCAACACTGTCTAGGTCAAAAGTTAGATAATGACTGTTGGCTTAAATATTCAAATGAACAAAACTACAGCCACATTCCAAAGATCAGTTCCACAATTGCTTGGCAATATGTCATGATGTCCATCTTCTGAAATGAGCTGACAAGCTTTGAAATGAAATCACTCTATGACTAACAAACTTCTCGGTAAAAAAAAAAAAAAAGTCAGTAGTAGAAAACTGTTTGAAAGGAATACATCTATACCATTGTAAGAATATTTACACACAATCACTAATGTTTGCTAAAAATTGGAAGTATTAAATCAACACAGTTGATTTTAAAAGACTTTAGATTTTGGGGTCTGTGAGTGTCGATCTTGAGAGTTTGATTCTATTTCTTTTGTAAGTCAAATTTCATTTTATCTTATTTTCAAGTTTGCTTTTTTCATTTTTATTATCTCCCATGAACAAGGTCAGAGGGCAAAGACATTTTGCCAATATTTCCCCCTTTTTAATTTGTTTCTTTGTCTGTATTCTATAAGAATATAGTTCCATAAAATTTCTTGCAAATAAATATACCAAAATCCCAAAGACCTTAAACAGTGTATAGAATATTTTCATTAATCCTGGAAGTTCCTCCTTGTCCTGTTTCTATTATCCTCACCCCTGGACAAGTATCATACCAATTTTCATCAAAGTTTTCACTGACTTTAAACTTTAAATAAACACAAAGAACATGAATTCATTTGTGAATAGCATTTTGGAAGTTATACTAGTGTATACTTTTTTTAAATGAAACTTCATCATTTTGACAATCATTGGGTTAGATGTCTTACTCTACTAATACAGGCATTTAATGTACATTTGCTAAATTTGAATTGAAATGTTCCCCAATTTTTTTCTTTTGTGAGAATCTTACATTAGCTAATAGTGTGTGGTTCCTTTTGTAAAGATGTGTACACTTCTCTCTGTCTTATTTTTATTTGTTAATTTCAATATTATCAAAAAAGTCATCTATACAATTCGGATTTTTCAACATTCTATTTCTTCTGGGAGTAATTTAAACTTTTCAGTTATGCCATCTCCCTTATCTATTTTTTCTCTTTAAACCTGGCAGTTTTCTCCTACATATTTGATAACTATAATTTTTATATCTCTGTGTCATTTGCCTGTTTATGAATTTTAATCTTTTTCCAGTAATATCTTCTGCATTTAAATTAAATGAATCTAATATTAATAGAACCGCAGCTTATTTTCTTTATTGTCTCTGCTTATTTATGTGCTTTGTCCTTTATTTTCCTTTCATGTTATGTTCTTACCAGACATATGAGATTCATTTTTATACCTTTTTTGTATATGTTTTATAATTTTTTATAATTTCACATATGTGTACTGTATTTATTTCAGTTCCATTCCCCCTCTCCCCCCTCCGGGTCCCAGCTCTTCCTGCTCTACATATTCCCTCTTCAATTCAGGACCTCTTCTGTTTTAATGATCATTGTTACTTATGACACACACTCGTATACACACAATACTTTGAGTCCATTGAGAGTTGTTCATATGTATAGATGTTTAAGTCTGACCACTTGGCATCAGATATTATCAGAGAGTTTATCCCTGGAAAAGACTGGTTCTTCGTCTTTTAACCATTAATTGCCTATAACATTTCCTAGCGGTAGAGCCTTGAGAGATGTCCCCAATTAACTTTGGTATGTCAACTGCTATTGCCATCGTGTAGGTCTTATTCAGGTAGCCAAATTGCTGAGATTTCATGGGAACATATTCCTGATATATAGAAGATATTTTACAGCACACGTCCTGTTCTACCTGCATTTTGTTGTTAGTGTTACTTGAATCTTAGGCATAGTAATTTTGCTGCAGATGTATCAATTGGGGAGTTGGCACTCAGCGGTCAGTTTTCTTCATTTTGACCAGTTTGTGACCTCTGTATCAATCTGTATCTTCTGCAAAATAAAGCTTCTTTAATGAGAGTTTACAGCTCCACTTATGTCTAAATATTCAGAGCTAGTATCCACAAAGGTAACATTTGTCTTTGAGTTACTCATCATATTTTCTAGTTCCACACATTTCTTGAAATATTGTTTTAATTTTTCTTTATAGTTAAATATAATCTCAGGGCTTATGTATACCATATTTTCATTATCAGAACATAAGAGAAAGAGCATTTAGATTGTTTCTGTTTCCCAGCTACTGCAAATAGAGCAGCAATGAACACAAATGAGTAACTTTTTAGGCAGTAGGATATACAGTCCTTTGGGCATATGCTGAGAAGTATAGCAAAATCAAATGATGTATCTACTTTAAATTTTTGAATAAATCTCTACACTTATGCCCAGAGTAACTGCACAAGTTTGTCATCCCACAGTGAAAAAATGTTGTCCTTTCTCCACATCCTCACCAGCATTTATTATTGACTGCTTTCTTGGTATTAGCCTAGCTAGCTATCTAGCTATATGTATTTATATATCTATCATATTTATTCTTCTTTCATGCACTCCATCTTGACCAAATTTTCCTCTCCCTAAGCTTCCCCACTTCCCTCCCAGGAATATTAAAAAATAACTGGATATTAACAACATATACAGTTAAAAATAGGTTAGTCACAAAACCTCACATAAAGGTTAGAAGAAGAAAACCAAACGGAAAAAATAAGATACGAAGATCAAGAGAAAAATGAGGCAATATTGAATCTCAAAGTTATTTTAGTTTGCATTTTCCTAATTGCTCTGAAAGTTCAACACTGTTTGGGCAATTTCTTAACCATTTTAGTTGCTTCTTTTAAGAATTCTTCAGTCAGAGTTGTAGCTTATTATTTATTTAGGTCATTTGTTTTTTTTTTTTTGATTTATTGTTTACTGAATTTTTTGTGTATTCCAAGTAATACTCTATCAGGCGTAGATCTGGTAAAATTTCTCTCCCATCCTGTGGGCTTCCTGCTAACTTCATTGTTTCCTTAGATGTATAAAAGCTTTACAGTTCTACAAAGTCCCATTTATCAACTCTGTTATTTCTTTCTAAGTGAATGGAGTTCTGTTCAGGAAGTCTGTTCCCTCACCTGTATCTTGTAAGATACTGTCTATATTTTCTAGCAATTACAGAATTTCAGGTTTCATATAGAGGTCCTTTTGACTTTTCTGCTTGAATTTGTACAAAGTGATAGTTTTACATGCAGAAATGACCCAAACGTGTCCGTGATCCATTTGTTCTTTCTTTATCCTGTATGACTTTACTGATAGTATTATGCATCTTTAATGTAATTATTAACACAATTTTGTTGGGGTGTTTCAATGGATGTTTGCCTAATTGTTTAACTTGTTTCTTTTTTATTTTTCTTTAAATCTTTTTGTGCTTTGTTTTTGTACTATATAATCAGTATTTTTATGTTCTTCATCCTTTAGTCACTGGGTATGGCTCTCTCTCTTTCTCTCTCTCACTTTCTCTCTCTCATTCTCTCTCTCTTCTCTTGTCTTACTTCAGAATTGCAACATGTTATCAATCTACAACATTAGCTAGAGTTAATACCTTTTCTTCCATAAAATGTCCATAATATCCAAATAAAATTGGTTTTTACCTTATTTTTTATTGCATAACAAATAAAAATGGAAATGATAAACTCTATGATATATTATTTTGTCTTAACTGTTCAAATAACCTTTAACTGGATTAAGAAAAACTAAAAGACATTACATTTGCACATATCTGTCATTTTGGTACCTTTTTGTTTTCCTATTAATGGCTGATGGCTGAAATCTCAGTAGTGTAGAAACATTTTTGCTTATATTGTAGTATAGGAATCTGAAGTTTAATTTATCTGAAAATATTTTTCTTGCACTTTTACATTGACACATGTATTTCTCTGGATAAAAAGCTTTAAGTTGATATTATTTTAAACACGAAATTCAATTTAAGGGACACATATGTGTCCTAGTAAACTTTCCATGTGTGTTCCTGATTTTAAATAGCAGAAATGATTCCTCAGTGAGTTGCTATAGACTCTTCTCATCCAGGTGAGCACTGAACGAATGTCATAGGTTGCTTTAGCTATTCAAATCTTAATGTGGATTTTTTTTCTGTCTATTATAAACGTCTCAATCAGTGATGTTGTGTATCCATATTCTTCTTATGAGGATTCAGGTTCAATTTGAGTTTGAGGTAAAACAACAATTTTTCTAAAAAAAACTGAAAAAAAAATTTCTTCACACTGATACTTATATGAACTATCTTGCTGCTTACCCAGAACATCAGAACTAATCTTAAAGTACTGTCTGAATTAGATTATTATGAGTGTGTAGCATAATACAAAACTACATTTTTTGGATTTTTTTTTGAGACAGCATTTATCTGTGTAAGAGCTGTCGTAGAACTTGCTTTTGCTTTGTAGATCTACAATTACAAGTATGTCAAAGCTAAAAAAAAAAACCCGATTGTTAAACGGTTAATCAATCCATCCACATTAGGGTCACAGGCACATAGAAAGTATCTCAATTTGTCTGTAGTCTCTGAGACCTGGCATATAAAAAAATGGAAATTTAGTTATGAGAACATCAAAATGCCCCTCAGTGGAACAGCAGAAGGCAGCCCAACAGCAACATCAGGAACCAGCACATACCCCACGTTGATTTGCACATGTTTTGCTTGGTATGTTAACCATGCAATCTGAACCCACTAAGAAAATGTTGTTGGAATATAAATAGAAAAAGTTATATGAATCACAGCTCAGAAAGTGAGGTTTAATTTAAGTTACAACTGACAAAATACATAGAAATGATATAGCTCCATGGTCTTTAAAGTTTATCCAGTTTCTAAAAATAAAATGTGCATGCACTGAATTCTTAGCATGGGAAAACTATTTAAAAGTAATACCCTTAATTTTTTAAAATTTTAAACATCTTTGCTTACCAATTTTGTTTTTAGAGGTGTTCTGTATGTATAAAGGTATGCATCCCAGAGTCCATACGTGCTGAGTGTGCTTTTTCTTTGGCTCCTGTTTTTCCTTTATGTTGCTTAGCTTATTATTATTATTTTAGAATGCATGTTTTCTAATGAGAGAATGAGAGTGGATGTGGATTTAGGTTGGTGTGGAGGAGTTTGGGGGAGGAGAAATTGTAACCAGAATACATTACATGAAAAGTATCTCTCTTCAATTAAGAAAAAAGAAAAGAAAAAATGACTCCCTAAGCACAGATCTAACCTTAGAGAAGTTTTCATCTGTTAGATAAATGCAGAGATATCTGGAGATCAGAGCAAATATGATCTATGGCACAAATGCTTTGCAGGAAATTGAGGAAGTTTGTTGGTGATGGAGAGAGTTCTTCGGAAGTAGTAACATGTTGCCTCCCAGAAAACTTTGTGAGGAAATCTAGGCTCTAAGACCCTAATATGTGCCAAGGATAAAGCATGGCTGTGTGCGCATATTCTTTCCTACCTGCGTTGAGATGAAATTAAAGTACTGATATAAAGGATAAGCGGCAATGGTGGCCAATGACTAGCTTCTGCACTTTAGAAAGAAGCTGTTGCAATGTCTCCCTGTGGAGTTACACATATAAATTCGTCATCATATTTCCAACTCTGAACTGTTTAATTATAGCTACACTTATATAATTAGATTATATTAAACAGTAAGAGATCCCTCTTGACTAGATCATCACAAATTCTCTATTTTGTTCCTCTTTAACAGAAAACACTGGATCTCTCCTATCTACTCTACTGTGATTCCTCACCAGATTTTCCATGATGGTGGTTGGAAAAGGATTTAATTCTGTAGTGGGACAATTTGCCTTATTAAGGGAAATAATTCAGTAACGAGGTGTGAAGCAATGGGCCTGCTGGCCAAAAACTCCCTCACAGCTCATCCTGCACTCCTAGGATGAATGACATGCTCATTTATTTCTTTTGAAATACTTATTAGTCACAGCAGCAGAATTTTCCCAGGAGTAAGGAGCTGGCCGATTCTTGTTGCAGTTTAATAGAACTCCTTGGCCTCAGGGATCACTCTTCCTGGGGATTCCACTTGCACAGGTCCATGGCACACCAATGCAGAAATCAAAGGTGAAACCTGCCTTTGCCTGCCCAGGTCTGCACAGGTGACCTGTCAATAAAGCAGGAAAGCTATCTGAAGTAGTACCAGTTCCAAGTTGACATAGCGACCAACTGAAGTCCTTGGGGGAAAGAAGACACTGAGAAAGGTGTTTACTCTCTGCATGACTTGTTCTGTAACTGAGGCAGTCAGTTACTCAACTTGGGAAATAATGGACATTTAACACTCAGAAAAGGGGCTAAGCTTTTCTATTTGTTCCTGTTACTACAAAAACGAGAACTAAGCAAGTTTAGCCATTAGACATAGTAATGTATCACACACATTATGAGTTAGCGAATATTATTCAGATGGTTTATGGAAAGATGCAAAGCTAAGATTCTTCTTCATTGGTTTCTTAAGTGCCAGAGCTGTTGGTTCCAGTAGCTGTCTGGCAGGGTGCTGGGAGGATTTCCATGGAGGCCCTGAGAGTTCATTGTGTAGGTTGTGAAGGTAAAACAAGGGTTACAGAGAGAAGTACAGGATTTTGGAGATGACAGAACTCTGATACATCTTCCAGGAAGATCTGTATATACACGGTGTTGCACCAGAGCAGGAAATAGAAGTGTGTGGCAGGCCGCAAAGCTGGAGGTGTGAAGGCATCTAAGCCCCGTGAGACTGAAGTCCTATACACTGGACCTAGAGCCATGGAATTTGATGTATGCGCTGCTGACTTCAGTCTTGTTCTGTTCCAATCTTACATAACGATACCCCCTTACTTCCTATAGAAGCTAGAATGTGTATTCTTGTCCATTATATGTTATGTTGAAGTTTCTCCTTTTTTTAATTTTATTTATTTATTAAAAATTTCCATCTCCTCCCCACCTCCCTTTTCCCTTCCCCTTCCAACTCCCCATCCCTCTCAAGTCCTAAGAGCAGTCAGGGTTCCCTGCCCCGTGGGAAGTCCAAGGTCTTCCCCACTCCATCCAAGGTCTATGAAGGTGAGCATCTAAACAAACCAGGCTCCCACAAAGTCAGTCCATGCAGTAGAATCAAAACCCAGTGCTATTGTCCTTGACTTCTCAGTCAGCCTTCATTGCCAGCCACGTTCAGAGTGTCCACTTTGATCACATGCTCCATCACTCCCAGTCCAGCTGGCCTTGGTGAGCTCCCATTAGATCGGTCCCACTGTCTCAGTGGGTGGACACCCCTTGTGATCCTGACTTCCTTGCTCATGTTCTCTCTCCTTCTGCTCCTCATCTGGACCTTGGGAGCTAAGTCCAGTGCTCCAATGTGGCTCTCTGTCTCTATCTCCATCCATCGCCTGATGAAGGTTCTATGGTGATATGCAATATATTCATCAGTGTGGCTATGGGACAAGGCCAGTTCAGGTACCCTCTCCTCTGGTGCTCAAGGAACAATCTGGGGACCTCTCCTTGGACCTGAGAACCCCTCTAGAATCAAGTCTCTTGCAAACCCTAAAATGGCTCCCTTAATTAAGATATTTACTTCCCTGCTCCCATATCCACCCTTCCTCCATCCCACCCATCCCATTCCCCCAATCTCTCCCGAATCCTTCCTTCTCCCTTCTCTCTACCCATCTCCCCTTACATCCACCCCCACACCTTCGTGCACTCAGGTTTTGCCGGGCAATCTTGTCTACTTCCAATATCCAGGAGGATAATTATATGATTTTCTTTAGGTTCACCTTCTTATTTAGCTTCTCTAGGATCACGAATTATAGGTTTAATATCCTTTAATTATGGCCAGAATCCATTTATGAGTGAGTACATACCATATTTCTCATTTGGGTCTGGGTTACCTCACTCAGTAAAGCGTTTTCTATTTCTATCCATTTGCATGCAAAATTCAAGATGTCATTTTTTTTTTTTTTACCACTGAGTAAAACTTCTATGTGTATATTTTCCACATCTTCTTTAACCATTCTTCTGTTGAGGGGCACCTAGGTTGTTTCCAGGTTCTGGCTATTACAAATACTGCTGCTTAAACAAGAGATCAAATTTAGGAAATTTTCTAGAAACTTTGGACCATTGGACTTTTAACCATGATCAGATAAGAAGAGTATTGGGACTTTTAAAGTTGGGTTGAATGCATTTTGTATCACAAGATGGCACCGAGCCTCTGAGTGTCAGGACCAAAATGTAGTTATTTGAAGAAGAAATGCCCGCATACGCTTATATATGAAGACACTGTTCTTCAGTTGGTGGCATATTTTATGAACCATAAGCTTACATGTACCTTTTCATCCCTAAGTGGTTTATTATTTTGGGGGTGTTTTATCACAGTAATAGAAAAGAAACCACTATAACTCTGATCCTCCTGTATTATGAGAAAGAAGAAGCCTATAAGGAGATGTTGTCCAGCCATCCGTGAGCCTTCAGATGCTGCGAAGGATGACTTCATTTCCCATGCCTGTTAGGGTTCTGATGCAGCCCTTGCCTCTCTGACCTTCTGCTGCTCTCAATAGGACTTTTCGTTTCCCAACTGCTGAGTTTCTGTGTTTGAAATGTGTTCCTGCAGAATATCCCACTACTCAAACTGCAGCAAACCCAACTCCTTCAGTTTCAGGCTTCTTTCTGGTGTGAAGATAGAGGTCTGGGAAGAATCAGAATCCTTACTAACTCATTTTTTTGCTATCTATATAGGACTATAAACCTGCTGAAATAAAACAGCGCGTTACATTTTTACTCGCTAAATTATCAAACTCTAGATTTGACCACATCTTGTATGTTCTTGATTTTTTTCATAATTTTACATTATTATTTACATAATTAATTCTCCTATTTTTAATGTGGGCTGTTAATTATCTAAGAGTGAATTCTTAAGACTGGAGAGATGGCTCAGCAGTTAAGAGTACTAGCTGCCTTTATTCAGGACCTGTGTTTAGTTTCCAGCAGGCACATGGTTGCCTACAAATATCTGTAACTCCAATTTAAAGAAATCTGTTACACTGTTCTGTCCTCCTTGTGTACAAGCCACATACACAGTGTGCTTACATATATGAAAGGAAAATACAGATGCACACAAAGTAAAAATAAATAAACATTTCAATTTCTAAAAATTTCAATTTCAGGATAGTCAAATGACTCAATTGTAAGAATATTGTCTACAAACCTGAAAACTAAAGTTTGATTATGAAATCCATAGTAGAAGACAAGTAAAACCTACATATTGTTCTCTTACCTAAAGAGGCAAACCATGCCCTCTACATCTCCTTCTCACATACAAATACACACAGCAGTAATTTTTAAAAACAAAATGTTATTTTCCTACTGAACTTAAAAGTATTTTTAAAAAGTGATTGTAAGAGTCACATTTTCTAGAAATTGAGTACAGTTCACAAAGTTTAGTAGTAATGATCCCTAAATAAATAGATAAATGAATGAGTTTTTTTAAGGAACTAAAGAGATATGTAGTAGAACAAGAAATTCATTTGTCAGGTGATGGTACATGTATTTAATCCTTGAACTTAGAAGGCAAGGGCAGGTAGATCTCTGTGAGTTCAAGGCCAGCCTAATCTACAAGAGCTAGTTCCTTTACAGGCTCCAAAGCTACAGAGAAACCCTGTCTCAAAAAAACAAAACAAGACAAAAGATGAAAAAAGAAAAGAAAAAAGAAAAAGAAAGAAATGCATCATCAAGTCTACAAGCAATATTCTTTTATACATTAATGCTAATATAAAAATATAAAATTACGGACACTTTTATCTTTTTCAGTATTATTAGAGAAAATGTGAAGGCCAAAGTATTCAACAATTTTATATAACAAAGGAAGGCATTAAAATTTGGATGTTAATTTTATTTCAGAGCAAACATGCAGTCAGCTACCTATGTGACATTTTAATTTTTATTATTTAAATAGTAAAAGTAAAACTAAGCTGCACCATTTTTCAACCAATATTTACTGTATATTCACCAAGTATTATGCATTTTTGCAGATAATCAGTGTATCGTAATGCATAAAACATGTAAAAGTTTCTGATCACATGAATCTTATATTTTCTTCCATGCTCTTCAGTTAATTATAGCTTGCTTCTTTAGCCTTAATGTGCACAAGAACCATTCAGCATTCTGATCAAATCCTGATTATTAAGTGAACATCCTTATCAAACCTCATTTTGATATGATCAATTGATGGCTAATGATTTACTATCCACATTCGGATGAATACTGTCAGGTTTAGAAGACTTAGAACTTTTCAACTAATGGGTCTCAGTGTTCGATATCTTTCCCTTATAAATTAATGAGTATGCTATTCTCTTCTCTTGTCATGCCATTTTATTATTCTCCTTTGATTCCTTTCTTGTTCACAATCATTTATTTTTTAATCCTCTTATAGTACCATCTCTCCATTTCCAAACACCCCTGATGGATTTGCATCAGAAGGGAGTCTGGCTGCTATTTATTTCACTGCTAAGGATTTCAAATGCAAGCATTACATTTTTTCAGGAAGATTTTATCCCTCAAAATCTTACAATAAATTTACAACTACCTTAAGGAAGGAGAATTTTGCCATGTCAAAGTACAATTTTAGTAAACATGTATATTGTTTCTATAAAAAAATTCTCTCTCAAAATTGACCCATGTCATGTCATTGACGTTGATATAATTGTTTTCAATTACATACACTCACTTTCAGCTTCTTCTGGGACAGTTTTTTGATGAATTCAATTCATAATCCCTATTCTTTTTCTCCCATTTAGGACTGCTGTTTAAGGAGTGTGTTTCACCTTCCAACAGAGTCATTGTTGTGCTCTGTCCACACTGGCACCAGTCTCTTTGTCTTCATACCCATCCCGTCCAAACATTAGTACCACAATCTATTGGCCTTTATTGGGAAACACTGATCCCTACTGAACAATGAGCATAAATCATTATCTTCAAGAATTACTTTTCTTGATTTCAAAGAGCTATAACATTATTAGAGCACCAAAAAGAGCCTGGCCCATAATTCCAGTAATATTTTTGCATGCACTATGCTGACCCTGTCGAGAACATGGAGATTAGAATCAAGGCAGACTCTGTAAAACTGAAGAACTGAAATTAAATCTAAAGTTCTCTTTACCTTCTGATTTCTCAAGACATTGTCCTTTTCATTCTTGGTTATTAAAGTTGAGAGGAGGCAACGTGTGGAGCTTCTTTCTAGTACTGGAAAAACCAGCCACTTAGTTTTTCTGTTCCCCACCTCCCTCCTATTTTCTTCTCTAGGTATGTTGATATGGTATATAAGCTATTAGCAAGGTGACTCAATGAAGGTCTGCTATTTGTTCCACAAACTTTAAGCCAAGTCTTAATTAATGCCTCACTTTAATTTTAGTATAGCCATTGCTTGAACTTCTATGAAATGAATGGCTTAGCTAAGAAATGAAAACATGTGATGGTTTAATCATTCTTGAAACAAACATAAATCTGATTACATGATGGTAAGGCCACATAATAAGAAATAAAAAGGAAACTATTTGAACTTGAAAAATCCACAACCTATTTACTATTCTTAGCTTCTGTTTCAACTATCTTATACTCTTCTGTGGTTCTCTGAAAGTATTTCCTTGAGAAAAATATATTTTCTTCAACTTTTCGTTTATTGCATCTATCTGAAGTCAACTGCTGCTTGATATATAAGCCACAGTTGCTATCCCCAGAATAAAGATCCCTCCCAGCTCAAAGTCAGTTTACCATGACACAGACATATGACTGTGTACAATATGTTTTGAATGTCAGAAAATATTTTCTTTATTTGGTTTTTTGTTCATTTATATTTGAGATCTATCTTACCTAAACTTCATGATTAATCCTTGATACCCATGCTATAAATATTAATAACTGGCTTCATGATATTGTGGGGATGGCTGACCTTATAAGTAACTCTATTCTCAGGGAAAACAGTTTATGTAGACATAATGGTACTTTGTTTTTCCTGTGATAGACTCTATATATAACAGAGAAGACTTGTACTTTGAAAATGATTTTTAAAGTCTCTTGAGTCTGTATATTGCTCACAGAGATTATATGATCTTTTTCTTATGAAAGTGGCTTTTTAAAAAAAAATATGCAATGCATATAGTCTGATAATGTTTTCTGAAAAAAATACTTTTTTACATAAAAACATTTTGCTAAAAGTTCACAAAACGCTTGTGATTGTGACATGTATCAATAGTCTTATATAGTTGGGCAGCTGGAGCAGGAAAAACATCACTTATTAAAATGTTTTCTTAAGAGTTCCATATCAGCCGGATGGTGGTGACACACACTTTTAATCCCAGCACTGGGAAGGCAGAGGCAGGCAGATCGCAATGAGTTCAAGGCCAGCCTGCTCTACAAGAGCTAGATCCAGGACAGGTTTCCAAACTAGAGAAAAGAACTGTCTTGAAAAAACAAAACAAAAAAGAGTTCCATCTCTCCACTAGTGTTGCTACTGCATACTATCATTTGGAATATAAGATCATTTGTTGTCACATGTAAAGGGGTATTGAAAATGTCTCAAGTAAAACATAAGTATGTATTCCTTAAATATTTATTAGGCTGCATTACCCAGTTTATGGATGTTTATCCAAACGAAATAAGATCAGTATGCCAAAGAAGCATCTTCTTTCATATAGTCAACATAGCACTATTCATATGGTCATGCTATGGAATAAACCTAAAGCATGGAAAGACAAAATGAGGTACTATATTTAGAAGAATATTATTTAACCATAAACAGATAAAATTTTTTGCCTTGTATTAGCAGGTATGGACCTGAGGACAAGAGATTAAGAGAAATAAGTCAAATACAGATAAAGAAAGACAAATGTTTCATGTACTCACTTATTTTGAATTATAGAAATTATTTTCATAGAGGTATAGAATACAATAATGATTGAAAGATTAAGAAATATGAAGGAGAGAAAGGTCAAAAAGTACCAAGGCAGAGTTGAATAGCAAACATAACCTCTAATGTTCTGCAGTAGAGCAGAATAACTAAGTGACAATTTTATGAACTGCATGTACCAAAATAGTTTTGTCTGATAATATATTTTATACATCACCCTTACGCTGTCTATTCTTAACATCACTACCAGTCTGTAAAAGTGATAGATTGGTACAGATCTCTGAATGTAGAGCCAAGGTTAAAATGTCTTGATTTCTTTCCTGAGTTCATTTGTTTTTCTTTTTAAAAACACATCCATTTACTTTACATAATGGTTTTAATTACTGAAGGACAAGATAAAGGCCTTGAGTCATTTGAGTGCTCAGCCTGATGTCATAGAGTTTTCTTGGGTCTCAAGACCAAGAATTGACCTTTTCATAGTAAGCATTACTATCAAAATTTGATTGATCTGCTACCTAGGGAATGATATCTTCCAGGTATTTTGTACTGAAACTCATATCTAGTTGCTGTGAAAATTCTCCTATCTTGAATGAAACAAAAAGTGAATTGAAGTGTGAATGGAATATGAAACTTCCTGCACTGTGAGCATTGCAGCAGAAGGCACTGTGGGCTTCTGGACAACTTCCCTCAGAGATTTTTGGCTTCAGCAAGGAAGGACCTCCAACTGCCAAGCTGTGACAACATAATCATCTCTTAAGCTCCTGGCCTTCTCTTCAGGACACCTAACTAAGCCTGAACAAAAGAACTTCCCTCAGCACAGCACTATCAAGAACCCATGGAAGCCATATACACAGAATTGTGTCGGGAAGGAGAGTAGGAACAAAACACCAAAGAAGTGGGACATTTTGACTAAAGGTTGAGCAAGGAGAATTTGAAAGAGGAGCTGGGGAAAGTTCCTTGAAGCCTGATCATAGCCTCATACTTCTCTTTGCTTCTGAGCATATAAATATACAGAGGTCAGTAATGGCCAGTACATAATATTAAGCTCTTTTAAAAATATTTCCTATTGAAACTGATAGGAAGATTAACTTATAAGCATGTTTAATTTCTGACAAAGATGGCAGAGAATATTTTAATACAATATTATGTGTAAATCTTTGAGAATTCCATGTGTGTGTACAATGTGTTTGCCTATATCCTGCTCTCAATCTTCCCCTAACCCCTTTACCGCCTTCCACCTAAGGTACCTCCTCCCCCACTTTATGCTCTTTAAAAAGAAATAACAAAGGATTTCATTTTTTACTGTCACAGTTACTTTGGTCTCCATAATTGAAATATTATTGACTATAATTGCTAATTTTGTCATAGAGCACCTGAATGCATTTCTCTTCCTGACTGAGATGTAATCTATATGAAATGAATGAAAGAAATATCACCTTTTAAAAAACAACTTCACCTCATTGTGCAAGTGTTCCTGACCTGGTGTCATGACAGCATTCACAGGTTCCAAATCTCATGTTTAGGTGGGTAAGGGAGGAAGGGAGGCTCTCTTGACGCCATCATTCATCTGGAGCAAAAGCCCGCGTCTTTCATCAGATTGTGGTATTCTTTGATCAAGAATCCCCATCTAAGAATAAGGATAGTTTTCAATATGAGGCTTTTCTGCAAATGTCATATTTTTTCAATCTCTTCAAATATCCATTCCCCTAAAAAAAAGTTTCTTGAAATTTTCATTCTATGAAAAATGAAAGTAAAAACACACACTAGCACTGTTTTCTGTATTCAATTAGCCATGTCTTATATGTAGTTAAGATGGTTACCTAGTAGGAATCTTTGTTCCTGTTAGTACATTTTGCAGGCAACTTAATTCTGACTAAGCATAAACCCAGAGGTAGAAAGTTAATAGTAAAAAGAAATTTCTATAAGGAGGCACAGCATTTATGTTTCTCATCCTTATGAGTTCATTGCTCTCATTAACAGAAGTTTTCATTTAATTCTACATATTTTGGGAAAATGTATTTCTGTACATGTGCTTGTAAGTGTGTATGTCTATCTATCTAGCAAAGTAATAGTGATAAATCATATGCTAGATAATTAGTTACTAGAATTCTAGGATGAGATTCAATGGTGTCAATTCAAAAAAATGTAAAAATGTGTTTTTCTGTTTCACATACATAACCAACAACTTTGGAATATTTAAACCGTAGTTTAATAATTGTTGCACAAGGAGAATTGTGAAATAAATTAATATAACCATATTTTTTAGAAAATAGGTGGTCTAAGTAACAATTCAAGCATATAAAGGTCTATATATTATAGTGCTTTTGTCTAAAAGTACTTTTAGGGTATTTTTAATAGTTTTCACTACTATTTATATAATTGTTTATAATTTATTGCTAATTTTATAAATAATTACTTGTATGCAATCTTATATTATATGTTGTATGAAATATACAACAAATGCATAATATAATTATAGATATTTATATATGTAATAAATTGACCTTTCTTGTTAGAAATTAAAAAGAATTTTATAAGTGGCAAGTCTGATGTTTAGTTAATAACAAATAAATATGTGTTACCAATATTCCAGACTCTGAAAAATTCTGGGACACAGTGATGAAAAATCATGGGTTTTTATCCAAAATGTTTCTACTTTCCAATTTGAAGGTATTATATTTAAAACTTCTGACATTATATAAGATTCCTGTGGCTTGAAAATTCTGATTCTTTCATTAAAAACTTTTATAATTAATACAGAATAACACAGCAATTCCAAATATATTTGCTAAATAATTCACAAGTAACAAATGCATGAAATCATATGGTTCTATAAATGGTATAAAAGGAGATAATATTTTGTAATCTCTAGATTTTCTTCTTGGGACTTATGATTGGAAGAATAAAAAGAAAAAATAAGAAGGAAAGAATGTAAGGACGGAGAGAGGAAAAATGGAACAGAGCATGGGAGGAAGAATGGAAAATACCTCAGGAATTAACTTCAAATAAAAGCTAACTAGGAATCAAAGGGAAGCATATACTAGTAATAGAGAAGATAGTCAATACTCAACTGAGACAACCAAGGAAACAGAGCCAGGGTTGACAGGACACTTGATCAAGTGGATAAAAGGGATTTAGTAAAAATGGAATGAACAGTTTCCAAGCCTACAGAGAAGATTATGATTACAGAGATTCAAGTGTCTATCATTTACAATAATGCCTGATTAGGGGATTGTCTCCAGATCCCAAGTAAAGGGACGCTGATAAAAGATAATGGAGACTTCCACTCCAATACATTTTGAAATATCTCACTAATTGCTTCCTTAGCTCTATTCTCTCCCCCACTTTAATCCACCACACTTATGCTTTCTAAGACCTTCTCAGTGGGTCCAGAAGCAAAGAAGCATTGTGGGAAAAATTACACAGAACACAATAAGGAATGATAACCCCCAAAGTCTTCATGGTTCATTTCTTTTGCAAGGACCTGTGGTGATCCATATTTATCACATCTTAATTTCTCTAATTATTCTCAGTTTCACTGAGAGTTTGGACAAAGACTGACCAGTACTAGTGGTTCACAGCCACCTGTAGAAATAGAAAATTGAAAAGAGAGAGATATCATCTTCTTTACAATATGAAGAAAAACTACGGATTTTAGATTTTTGTTTGTGAATCAATATTCAACACACAGATATAATTTTACTGTCACTTTGTGTATGCTGTGGGGGTGGTAGTAGAGGATGTTGCCTTAACGTTTGTCTACACTATGTACATTCCTGGTGCCCATGGTGGCAACAGGAGGTGTCTGATCCAATGGGACTAGGATTGGAGATAACGGTGAACAGCTATGTGAGTGCTAGGAACCCAACCAGGGTCCCGTACAAGGGTTATTTTGCCTATATTAATTGTACATATTTTCTTGAGAAAAAAGTATTCTCTTGTAATTTTTAATGTCCTCTAAAAATTTGACAATTGATTATCCTAATGATGCTCTCAAAGTAATATCTATCTCCCAGAATTCAGTGGATAAGTAGGGTCAGAAAATAGACCAAGTTGTATTTTAAAGCAAATGAAACTTGCTTGGGTTCCCAGTTGCTGCTTGGATTTAATGATTTCAGTTAAATTTTCTTTTAAGTTCTCATGTTTGCTCCACCTTCATAAAGTGACACAGAAAAACTATTGGAGCCACATCTCAGTGGGAAGTAGATCCAATCAAAGGTCAAGTCTCCTTGGAAGGCTGTGGGCCACTCTACTCGGATGACTAAATTCAGGCTTCGTCTTAATTTTCTTTTGCATCAGCATTTAACAGGATATGTAAAATCGTAATTACTGACTAGGGTAACATTATCTGCATTTATCCTTAGTTAAAAGATATTACTTTTGCTTATTTCGGGAGCCCTGCCAAAAATTACCTACTGTATGCTCAATTATCCACCTCCCCACAGCAACACATTATTTTAATATAAGCTTTTCACTGTAGTCAGCAACTATTGTGTATTTTCTTTAAATTGGGTTGTCAAATCTTATTAAGAAATATAAAAGGAAATGGCTGGAACTCTTAGGGTTAGGCAGAGTCATTTTACTGTGGTTTGGCTTCTATGTGCAGCACATTTTTATCCAGCAAGCCTTAGCACAACCATGAGAAAATAAAAGAATCTATGGAATAAACAAAATCGTTCAAATGAGAAATATGTACTGCAGCTCAGCCAGTTTTGGTAAATTAAAGGCAGATCCCTCTATATACTGACCTACTGTGCTATGCAAGAACTGTAAATATGCCCTTAATATATAGATTAATATCTAGGTTAAAACAGTTTCAAGTTTCTTATCTGATCACAAAACTCATTTTCATTCTGAATACCAAATGGGATTAAGACAAAAATGATACAAAAGTTTGTATGTGCATGTGCATATGTGTCGATGTGCATAGTGCATACGTGTATGTGTGTGTATGCCACATAGTATGAAACATAGAGTGACAATCTTTAAGGATCCTCATTGATTGTGGTTTATTATTAAATTATCTAAATGTTAAGGAAATGGTGATCCTCATTACAATCTTACTATAAAATCTAAAACTGTAGTCTAAATATGTCTAAATATCTCTTCTACAGTATCTTCTGAACCACGAGATATTATAATACTGGATAAGAAAATATCAGGCTAGATAATTAAAATGAGAATTTAAAACACAGTGATGTCTAGTGCATGTTGAAGTGATAAATTATAGTATACTACCTTCTTTCTCATAATGCAGGTGATAGCTTGAGCTAAAGAATGCTAAAACATTTGCTCAACTATGTTCATAGCAGCACTATTTGTAATAGCCAGAACCTGGAAACAACCTAGATACCCCTCAATAGAAGAATAGATAAAGGTAACGTGATATATTTACACAATGGAGTACTACTCAGCAGTAAAAGAATATGACATCTTAACCATCCCATTCCCCCAAGCTTTCCCTAATCCTCCCCTTCTCCCTTCTCCCTCCCCATCTCCCCTTACACCCCTCCCACCCCCACCCCCGTACACCCAACTTTTGCCTGGCAATGTTGTCTACTTCCAATATCCAAGAGGATAACTATATGATTTTCTTTAGGAGCAGAAGAAGGGAGAACATGAGCAAGGAAGTCAGGACCGCGAGGGGTGCGTCCACCCACTGAGATGGTGGGACTGATCTAATGAGATCTCACCAAGGCCAGCTGGACTGGGACTGATGGAGCATGTGATCAAACCGGACTCTTTGAATGTGGCTGTCAATGAAGGCTGACGAGAAGTCGAGGACAATGGCTCTGGGTTTTGATTCTACTGCATGGACTGGCTTTGTGGGAGCCTGGTATGTTTGGATGCTCACCTTCCTAGACCTGGATGGAGGGGGTAGAACCTTGGACTTCCCAGGGGGCAGGGAACCCTGACAGCTCTTAGGACTGGAGAGGGAGGGGGAGGAGGGTGGGAGTGGGAGGGAAATGGGAGATGTGGAGGAGGTAGAAATTTTAATAAATGAATTTAAAAAATAAAAAAGAATATGACATCTTTAAATTTGTAATCAAATGGGTGGAACTAGCAAAAACTACCCTGATTGAGGCAACCCAGACTCAGAAAGAGAATTAGAGTATGTACTCACTGATAAGTGAATTAGTGGATACCATATATAAAGCAAAGGATAACCATCCTACAGTCCACAAACCCAAAGAAGCTAGAACCCACTTTCATAAACAGATAGAAAGAGCTACAGAGATCCACAACTAAACTCGGGGTCAACCTCCGTGGGCAAAGAGAGGGACAAGTGGTAATTGAGCAAAGGGGTCAAGACCATGATAAGGAGAACAACAGAGTCAGTTGACCAGAACTTGTGGAAGATCACTGACTTCTGTCTGACAACTTGGAAACCTGCGTAGGACCAAACTAGGCCCTCTAAATACAGGTGACAAAGGTGTGATTTGGATAATATACAGGGCTGCAGTCAGCGGGACCAGGATCTTAGCTTTAATGGATGAACTGATTTTGTAGAGCCCATTCTCTATGTAGAGATACCTTATTCAGCCTAGGCATGTGGTTGGGGGAACCTTGATCCTGCCTCAATGAGGGGATAAAATGGGCATAGTTGACTTCCCAGGGGAGGCCTTAATCTCTCTGAGGAGCAGATGGGAAGTAGAGTTGGGGGAAGGAAAGTAGGAGGAGAGGAGGGAGAGGGAACTGGGATTGGTGTGTAAAAAATAAATGAAATAATTAATTAAAAAAAGAAAGTAGTATGATAGGGCACCAAATGAGGAGCAGAAGGAGGGAGAACATGAACAAGGAAGTCAGGACCACGAAGGGTGCGTTCACCCACTGATATAAGGGGAGTGATCTAATGAGAGCTCACCAAGGCCAGCTGGACTGGGACTGAACAAGCATGTGATCAAACCGGATTCGGATTCTCTGAATGTGACTGACACGGGGACTGTCTGAGAAGCCATTGATATCGGCACTGGGACTAGCTTCCTCGGCGTGTACTGGCTTTTTGGGTTCCTAGTCTGTTTGGATGTTCAGCTTCCTAGACCTGGAGGGAGGGGGAAGGAACTTGAATTTCCCACAGGGCAGGAAACCCTGACTGCTCTTAGGACTGGAGAGGGAGGAGGAGAGGGAGTGGGGGGAGTGGGAGGGTAGTGGGAGGAGGGGCAGAAATGGAAATTTTTATAAATTAATAAAAAACTGAAATGAAAAAAATTAAACACTAAAGAAAAAAGAAAAAAGAAAGTAGGCTGAACAAGTCAAGAGAAGCAAGGCAGTAAGCAGCAACCTCCTGCTCCACAGCTTCCGTATCACCTCCTACCTCCAAAGTCCTGCCCTGTTTAAGCTCCTGTCCTGTCTTTTTCAGTGATTAATGCAATGTTCAAATGTAAGTCAAATAAACCCTTTTCCCTTCCCCAACAACAACAATGTTAATGAGTTATTAATCAGCATAACTCTGGCTCGATTTTCAGTGTTATGTTTCAGCATAACTGATATTCTGTAAGACTTCTATTGATAGACATGGAAATGTTTAGCTAATCAAGATGTTTGAATTTATTTTCATAGTTCATGTGGTGACAGAAAGTATTTAATCTGTGACCTTCAATAATTAGTATAAAAATCTTATAATGCATAGACAAACCATAGTGAAAATAACAAACAAACAATCCCAAGCATTCATATGGGCTAATTCTCATGTGTCTGATTACACTATAGAAAGAGTCACATTTAGGCAGAAGCTACATATTTGAATTCAGAAAACTTACTTTACACAGACCAGCTATATGACAAAGACACCTTAGGAAGATCTTGGAGAAGCTCAACTACCACACTATGTTCATTTATATTGTGAGGAAAGAAAGTTGACTACAGGATACCATTACTGTGCCCATGACCTGTTCTGCGTAACATCACCCCAAGTCATGCCACTTAAATGAGATACAGGCTTAGTGTGTTGACCCATAGCAACACATGGTCTGATGGGATAATGCTTGGTACCCTTACCTGCATCCAAAGCTTAGAACCCTCTTAATTCTTATATAAGAGGGGTGAGAGCAGTATGGTGTTACAATATCTTTCTTTGAACTTCATGATTCCTTAATTTCAAACTGCTTACATTTAACTATAATGTTTTAAGTACTGTGTGTCTTTAAATTTATTTTTCTCAACATAGATAATACTTTCTCTTTTCCCAATTCTGTTTCATTTCTATTTATTCTCATCGCTGTAAAATTCTTTACCCTCCACTCTAACTAGTTCCTACACGTCATTTGTTAAACATGCGAGGTGAATGTTTTACCTGTGCTCTCGCTGAGTGGGAACTACTTGAAGTCCATGACTCTGTGCTTGCTCTCCACCCTGGAAAATGTCTGGTGCAACATTACGTTCGAGGGATAAGAGTAAGTTAATACCAAAGCACGAGATTATGCCATGAAAGCGGCAAAGGAGATAAGAAGCACAGTTAAAAGTGTGAAATTGAAAAACAAATTGAGTCTTTTTCCTTGAGAAGATAAAGAGGAGGTATGGAATTAAGGATCCTACTTAAAATCTGTCCTTGGAGATGGCGGAGATATTGGTCTAATTTCTTTAAATCCTTAGTTTTTTTGTCACAAAAAGCTTGGAATCTGAAGATCACATGTTATTCTGAGCCCTGTGCCTCCCACACAAAATGAAATGATTATTAAAGCAATTGTCTTTGAAATCTGGGTGGAAGAATGGTTCTACACATCTCGGTTAATCAAATTAGGTCTAGTTCTTAATTTTTCACAGAAAACCTCTACTTTGTTATGACTGTTGTCTGGTTGCTCGTTGTTACAGTGTTCTGAACAGGGCTCATTATCATTATAAATGACTGATCTGCCTGGGTGGCTCACAGAATTCAGCCGTGGGTTTTTCTCATCTTTTTCACATCTATTATTGTAGCTACTCTTCCATCAAACACAGGGAGGTAAAAGATGGAATCCACTAACCATGTGTTATGCTTTGAATTTTCAACTGGCTAATTTAATAGTCTTTAGATTATGTGAGATTTTTTTACATAATTTTACAGTACAGTTTATGCAGTTTTTCAAACTGAGATCCCAAATGTTCTAGTGAGAATAAGAAATGATTGTATGGAAGTTATTTCCTGACATCTCAAACTCCTTCGGAATATGAAATTACAAACATGAAAGCTTAAGTAATAAATTTCATGTTCAAGATGATTGATGGATTCATTGATGGAGTTTTAATAAGCATATCATATCTTTTAACCCAGTTGGAATCCACACTTTTATGATCCAAAGAAACCCCTCAGAAACATATTTTTACGAAAAGCTAGTTTCCGTGAAGAAACTCCATCCAACAGAAACACCTTACTGAAATGTGACTGAATGAGAGATGAAGTAATGAGATTTTGATCTAAAAATATCTTTGGTGTCAAAACATTTAAGAAACAAAAAACAACACAAAGTGTACCTAACTACTTCATGAGAGTTTGAAAAAGAATTGCATGGAGCTAATGCAAGACTATTCCTTATAATAGAAGATTTGATCAAATGCAGGACCATTTGTATAAATGGTCCAAAAATGTTTATAGTCTCACATCAGTTCAGTCATTTGTATAACCAGAGTCTGGTTCCCATAGTTGAGCTTCTGTGAATCTGGAAGCAGGCAACTAATCTTCAGCATTGCCCAGGGTAGTGGTAATGGGAACAGCAACATGAAACTAGATGAAACAGCCACATTTACAATTACAAAAGCAAGGTCTCTCAGAGAACAGGAAGTGATTGTATTGTGGCAATTCTATTCTAGATGCCATCTTCTTTGCTTGAGATGTATGTAGAAACGCGAAGTATTATTTTCTTTGATGTACCATATTTAGATTGCTTTATATAGTAGATTGAAAAAAGGAGAAAATATCTATTGCAATATAATGGCATTTTCTTAATAACTTAATGTAAAGTTAAATTACTTACTTCTGTCACTATTATTTATTTTGTGCTATGGATTCCATCATATTCAGAGAATATTCTTTCATCTTGCAAGATGGCATTAAAACATATTCTATTACTTCCCAAAATTTAAACTAAAGATGAAAATATTATTGCACCAATGATTTCTAATTATATTGTCTTGAATAGTCTGAATAATATTTTCTTTAGTATAATTGAATTTCTGTACATCATGTTAAGAATATGTCACATCAATATTGTTCATGAAAAGTATAACAATTAATGATTTGTTCTTTTTTGTTCTTCATCAGACTCATAAATAGTTTAAATGCTATAGCATTTCTATGTTTAAGATTTTGTATAAAAACAACATACATAGAAAGTGGGAGATAAAAAGACAGGGGAATCTGACATGCCACGGATTTCTTTTAGAGGAAGAAAATTACAATATTTTATTAACTTATTTTTTACAGATAAAAGAGTCTGTTGTATGTACCTTTAGGGTAAGGACTGAAAGCAGTTGATGTTGTGGTCAGCTTTGACATGCCTTAACTGGTTTTATAGAACAATTTCAAAAGCTGGATTTAGAGATCATTATGTAACTATATACAGGAACCAATAATGTCAGCATGCCATAACAACAAGTCACCATGGTTCGATTTCAAATACTGCTGCACATTAAATAGCTTCCAGAACACATTGTGTCTTATCCTAACAATACGATTGCATTTTGGGAGGCACAAATTAGCAGATTAGTATTGATAGTTCTTGTGTTTGATTAAAAAATATAAATATATCATACACTACATTTCCAAGTGAATTATTCTTTTCCCTGCAAAATTATCACATTGTTAAAACAGATAATCAAAAAATGTGACTCATGTTAATTTTAGTTGTCATAATATTGGGCATTAATTTTTTTCTATGTGATTTCCTAAGTCCTGAGTAACAAATTGTATTTATAATTGCAAGATTTCTAACTAGAGATTTCCAAAATGATTTTAAGAAATAGATATTTAATTATGAATAAGTACTTTTGTTATTTTAAGCTATATCTTTCACTTATTTATTTCCTTATGAGCAACTATCAAGAATTGATTTTTTTTATGTGTAAAATTTAATTCTACTGTGGTATGAAGTGATGGTTATTTTTACCCCAAAGTGTAGTTTTTGTCATAGGTGTGATTATTTTTTCTTTATGGATCTGATATTCTGGATTTTTAGAAAGTGTTCAAAAAATTTTGGTTGATTTTTGTTGAAAAAAAAAACAAAACAGAAAACAAACAAACCAAAAAAAAAATACAGGCTTGCAGGTGCAGAGTGTAGTTGATAAGTCACATATGCAATGGGAATGTAAAATTCAATTTTAACAATGGAAAAGCCCTCAGACAGTATTTTCTGGGTGAGAAAAAAATAGACAGTATTTTTTTTACACTGCTTGGGTGTCACATCTGAATACCATAATACACTCTAATCTGCTACACATATTATGACTCCAGCCATAAGGACACACTTAAGATTGCCAAAGTTAACCTCTGAAGGGAACACTGAAGCCAAATGCTTCTTAGATTTTCATTTCACTGCATTAGCGAACATGTCTTCAGGGACTGGAAAGGCCTCAGTTCATTTTGCATTTTCAATTGTCATATACAAACGCATAAAATAGGATACAGACGACTTGACCCCTAGTGCATATGGATGACAAATAAATATGAAGGGCTTTAATTCTTCCAACCTTGTTCACTTTGAAAACATTTTCTCTCTTACAGTGGTAGGTGATTTCTACCTTCTCTTAACCATGCAAAGCTATACTGTTTCCAAGCTGCAGATTAGTGATGGTGGCAGCTTATTTCTTCTGGTTATCTTCAGCACCATCTCAGTGTCTTGAGGCATAAAAGAATATTATCTCTGTGACAGTTATGACTGGAGTCATGTATACTGATCATGGTGTTAGCACACAAGGTGCTGTGAATGGAAATCATTATGGTTCCGGCAATTTCTTTAGCTTCATTAAAACTAAAATCTACACATGCTGCAATGTACGACTGAGGCTGCCCAAGATTTTAGCTAGTCTCTTGTTTTTAAAAGCATTCACGTGGCTGGGGTTTTCTTTTGACATTTTGCACAGACTTGCCAGCCTTTTGTAAAGGCACTGGCTATATATAGCAAGACAATCTATATATCCCCTTTGTCCCTTTACTTCATTTTCATCACAAATAATCTGCCACTCTGATTGCATGAAATCATCAGGAACATCTTCAATTACTGCATGCAGCCTCTGATCACAATGCTCCATTCTGAATCCGGGGACGGGTGATGCTGAGAAAAGAGGCAGAGGGGAGGAGTAAATGCAGAGCTAGTCATGTATTACAAATGCCAGGTGACAGAGAAACTGTATATATTCACATAAGATAATTTAGAAGCTGCAATTGTGATTGCAGTAATGACTCATTCATATCTGCATTTCATTTAAATGCACTGTTTTGACTCACTGAACATTTGTCAAAGACAGTATAGCTAAACTTTTTCACATGGCCACTGAGGTAATGACAGCATTACATTACCAGGAAACTGCATGGCTTGCTGATGCTTCCATTTTCCACATCATCTTATGAAATAATCACAATGTGTGCATGAAATGGCGGCCTGCTCTGAATTTATTTTAATATAGATGGACTTAGGCTGAGAGGGAAAAAAAAAAAAAGAGTTCGATCCCCAACAGGAGAGACAATGACTTTGCACAAAGCTGAATTTTACTAGCAGAGAAGATGGATATATGAGTATTAGACTTTTCATAGCTATAGGAAGGATAATCTTTCAATCAGATTAATGAGAAAATATATTACATGGGCCCTACAGCACTTCTTGCTTTCCAGGCTAATGCTTGATTTAAATCCCCAAAGCACATTTTCAGCATTACAATATCCTTTGATAATAATGTCGCTTGCACAAAGACAGATAAAAATAAAACAGTCCCCCTTGATTTCCCATTTTAGATGTGAAGTATATTTTCTGCTCTTTGCTGGCAATGGCGTGAATTCTATTGAGGAGTCACATTTAATAAGACAAAGAGAATTTTCTAATTATGCGACCTGTCAAGATTGGAATCTATGGGATTGCCAGCGCAATTGAGGAAAGGCGGGAAGCAATTGCACGCAGCCTCGCTTACATTGCTGTACCATTACCATTCGCACTTAGACATTGCTAAATGTAAATCAAGCAAGCACCCAGAAGTGTGCTTTATGATAAACACTGAAAGGCAGCTTTCAGAAGAGATCCCAGCATTTCCCATTTCAATTTTCAGTAACCAATTTTCTAAGACTTTTCTAATTCGTCTACTGAAAACAACATAAACCACAGGAAATAACAAAGCAAGGAAGGAAAAGCGGAAATGAGCAGTGGTATGTGCTGTGAGTATCACCAACTGATGTGAAACTCTGTAGAGACAATATTCCTAGGTAAAAAAATATGCACACATAATTATGCATAGTATCTCCTAGAGTGGGTGACTTTAGGAAAAAAATGCATGCTAAGAAAATAGGTACAAGGACTCTAGAATACTACAACACATTTTATTCCTTTCGTCTAATTTGTATTACAACTGTGCAGACATTAAAGAAAAATCTCACAACTATTCAAATGCCTCTCTGCAAGTTATCACGTGCTCTTTCCACTGTGCCTCTGGGGAACAGTTCCCTGTGCCCCATCAGACATTACTCTTCTCTTTCCCCAGTACTGCAATTGTTGAAACACTATGGCACATTAGACAAGGAAAATAAATATTGCCCTTTCAGTTTCTTCCTCATAAGCTCTGGATGCAGGCACACAGCCAATTATCATAAATATTATTGTCAGTTAAAAATACTCTACTATGAATCAGCTAATTATAACATTGATGAATAAGAATTCACTAAAATCATAATTTCAGAGGTGCAATGAAGGGAAAAAGGTAATTAAGTAAAATATGTAATGACAGCAGCAAGCTTGGGGATTTAGGTTTATAAATGTTAGCCTTTAATTCCAAGAGAACTAATGGTAGATTAGAGTCTAGAAACACATTTGATAATGTATTCAAACGTCTTACTTTACACAGGCTT
The DNA here is from genome assembly GCF_982192425.1 of Myodes glareolus. Classification (NCBI taxonomy): domain Eukaryota; kingdom Metazoa; phylum Chordata; class Mammalia; order Rodentia; family Cricetidae; genus Myodes; species Myodes glareolus. Next base: position 64,299,030 of record NC_142041.1, on the reverse strand, counting down.
CAAAGAGGTGTTGTTCAAAGATCCATAAGAACAACATTGCTTTTCTGACCTGGCGTGGAAGATAGACTATTTTCCAAACAATAAAAACTTAAACTTTTTAAATAAACTATAAATCAATTTCAAAACAAATGCCTGAAAATTATACTGGTATTGCATTATTTCCTACAAGGTGAATAACATTTGAATTAATATGTTTACACTAGATATATATTCATATTAGTTCAAGTATGGATTGGTATGGATCAATGATAGTCCAATAAAGTTGGTCTCCAATTTATGATGATGGTTTTATTTCTGATTTTTTCCCATGAGAGTGTCATGGAATCATGGTCTACTCAGTAGCAATAGCAGATTACTTTGAATCTTGATCATTGGCTGAGAAGATGACATGTATTGGTGAAACTGGACAGTACCACACCCATTCCCTGTCTATCCTGTAATCCTGAAGACCTGCCTCCGTGACCCTTCAGTATGCTGTGTTTCTAGGCTTCACTCACAAATATACTAAATTATTTTGATTTGTGCCATTCTTAAGCTCTAATGTATTTATTGGGCATAACTCATCAAACGCCTAGGAATACCTGCACACAGTTGGAGAGTGATCCACTAGCAAGTCATGGCTTCAGAATTGAGCAAATCACATGTTATTCCCTAAATTACATGCTTGCACAAATTGAAATATTGATATCCTACCTATATTTTCACCCCAGGTTATGACTTTACTTAGAGATAGAATCCCTAAAGGGATACGTGAGAGATTACCAGAAAGATGGCATGGGTGCTAAATTACTTACTATGAAAAAGTAAAGTGAACCAGAGTTCTGTCCTCAGACCTCACATCAAATGGTAGGCATGGTGGTACTTGCTGTTACCCCATCGCTGAGGAGGCAAGGGTAGTCGGACACCAGAAGATTCCTGGATCTTTCTGAGTAGTTAGCATAGACAAGCCCACAAGTTACAAGTTCAGTGAAAGGTACCATTTTAAAAATGGGAAAATTTTAAGAAACTGTGTTGACTTCTGGCCTTCACATATCTATAGTCATAAACACACATATACATTTACACACATATATACACACACATATGCATACACACACAAACACACCCATATACTCAATACTTAGGCTAAAATGAACTTGTTGGAGAATGCCCTAATCCTTATAAGAATAGCTGATTAGGATGCAGATGTGCAGATGAAGAAGACCACTGGAGACTAAATGAGGACACAGCTCTCTACATGCTGAGGAAGGGCCTCAGAGAACTTCAATTCTGGAATCTTAATCAAAAGACTTTTAGCCACCCAAATAATGAAAAAGTGAATTTTTTTTTGTCAGCCAACCCATCTACCAGTATTAAGTTATGGTACACCTTGAAAACTACTAAGTCCCTAGAGGACAGGAGACTTTAAACAGACATGCCTCTTTTTTTCATGGTACTCTTACTTTTCTATTCTTTTTTATTTTAATTTACTCTTTAAATTTCATTTTACATTCCAACTACAATTTTCCCTCACCCCTCCTTCTTTCTCTCCCCAGATTCCCGAAGTCCACCCGCGTCCATTTCTCCCGACTGGTAAGGGCTCCCATGGAAGTCAACGAAATTGACTTTAAGCATATTAAGTTGGGGCCGCACCAAGCCACCTCCCCCTTTGCATTAAGACTGAGCATGTCATCCTGCCATGGGGAATGAGCTCCAATAAGCTAGCTCATGTACCAGGGTAAATCTGGTCCTATTGCTAGGCACTTCAGCTGAAGAATGGATAAAGAAAATGTGGTACATTTATACAATGGAGTATTACTCAGATGTAAAAAAACAATGACATCATAAAATCTGCTGGAAAATGCATGGTACTAGAAAAAAAGTCTTCCTGAGTGAGGTAACACAGACTCAGAATGATAAACATGGTATGTATTTACTCATAAGTGGATATTAGATGTAAAGCAAAGGATACCCAGACTACAATCCACAGCTCTAGAGAAGCTAAGCAAGGAAGGGCTCACAAAGTCCCATCTCTAGTTGAGTATCTGTGAGGGTTGATGACTGCTAGGTGATAGGGTCCACTTTCTTTAGAGTTGTGGCCTGTTGATATATATATATATATATATATATATATATATATATATATATATATATATATATTAAGCCAGGGCTCACTCTGAAGCGTGTCACTTGCCTTGATCCTAAGATCTGCCTCAAAGTTTGTGGAAACTAAGTTTATATATACTACATCAGGACCAAAGGCTTTCTCTGTGGTCCACAGCTTGTCTACTGGCAATTCTTCACTTGTGTATTGTGATATGCACATATATATATCATGTTGTTTGCAACAATGAGATTGTTTAAATACTAGCAAATTTTTATTTAGTATTGTGCTAAATAAATGTAGCCATGTCTCAATATACAATGACCCTGCTTTTGTGGGTTAATTTAATTCTGTGTAAGCTAGCTATGATGACTAATATAGATTAAGAGAGTAATTTAAACAGACTCTACCACAACTTAAACTGCTGGCTAATGATTAACACTAAAACTATCAATAATCATCATGTGACATAGTGTATTCCAGACCCTGAAAATATGTTTTAGTTGGTTTTATAGCTGTAGGAACTAGATATACTTAGTTAACGTTTTAAAGAAGAATAAATCATGATTTTGTTAAATTTAGTTATTTTCTCAGATTGTGTAGCTAGTATGTACCAAAGTCTAGGTTAGAATTTAAAATGTCCTAGCTGAAATTTTAGTAAATACTAAGAACTAAAGTGTGAGAGTAGTCCCCAGTCTCTTAGGCAGTTCTTCATAGAGAATAAAACAGAAGTCATCCTCGTTCTATTATTGATACAATATTTTATTTATTCCTTGATAAGGCTATAGTGTTTTAGTTATATTCACCCATGTGCTACCCAAACTTCTAAAACATTTCTCACACATGCCTCTCTCAACTTCATTTCCTATTTTTTTTAATGACCTCCTGAATCTCATTAGTGTTGTCTATGTGCTCATGAGTCTGTGTCAGACCTTGATCAACAGGCCACAACTCTAAAGAAAGTGGACCCTATCACCTAGCAGTCATCAACCCTCACAGATATTCAACTAGAGATGGGACTTTGTGAGCCCTTCCTCACAACGTATTAGAATGTTGGCTGTCTTAATCTTGTACAGGCAACCATAGCTTCTGCGAGTCAATAGCACAATCCTCATTGCCAGAAGACACTGTTTCAATCCTTCCTTGCCTCTGGCTCTTATAATCTCTGCCCCCTTTTGCATGCTGTTCTCTGAATCTTGGGGAAAGGAAGTGTGGTATAGGAGAGCATTGTTTATTTATCATTTGTTTATTAATTTGTGTGTGTATCGTATCCATGTGCATCTATGCACATGCTTGTGGAGATCTCAAAGTCTGGTTCTTCCTTGATCCATCTCATCTTTATCCACTGAGGCTTCTCATTTGAACCAGGAGTTCATCCTTTGTCTATACCTGATGTCCACCGAGCTCCTGGAATTAGTTTTTTAAATTTTTTTTGCCTGTGCTAGTGTTACAGACATAAATAACCATAACCAGCTTTTGAATATAGGTGCTGACATCTAAATTCAAATCCTTATGCCCTCTGGGTAGGCACTTTACTGTCTCAGCTCAGCTCTTTTATCGTATCTGTTAACTCAAATGTGAAAAGAAACAATACAAATAAAAATGAAAGAAAACAGCACTAAATCCATTTCAGATATTTAAAATCAAAATGATTTGACTCTTTATGTAGCCATTTCCATGAGAAATTTTTTATACCAGTCATCCTGGTATTCTTGCTCTTACAGTTTCTCCACCCTGTTTTGTTATGGTTCCTAAGTCATAGATGTAGAAGCAATGCTATAGATTTGTCCATTTGTCTGGGTCACTCACAGCCCTTTAATCCCTCTATTGTGTCCAGTGTGGTTTCTTGTGATGGTCTTCATTTGTTGTAAAAGAAGTTTCAATTGAGAATGCTCTTAAGAATTACACCAGTATAGCAAAGAAGAGGTAGGAGATTCTTACTGTGGGGCAATGGTCTGTACCCTGTCACTTATATTTTAAATAAATACTGATTGGCCAGTAGCCAGGCAGGAATTATTGACAGGGTGACCAGGCAGGAAGCAGAGGTGGGACAATGAGAATTCTAGGAACAGGAAATTTCTATCTACAGTCGTGATTCAACCTCAGAGGAAACAAGATGTGGCTGCCTCTCTGAAAATGGTACCGAGCCATGTGGCCAACACAGACAAGAATTATGGGCTAATATAAATTATAAGAGTTAATAAGAAGCCTTAGCAAATGGGCCAATCAGTTTATAACTAATGTAGACCTGTATGTGATTCTTTGGGACTAAATGACTGCAGGACGGAGAAGGACAAAAACCACAGACAACAGATTACCACAGACAACAGATTCTTTTTTAAGATCCATGACTTCATTGACTGTGGAGAGTTGGATAGGTTTCTAGTATCAGGGATGATTTTGCTCCTGTTTAGTGATCCGTGATTCCACTTAGACAGCTGCTGTTTGCCATCACAAGTATGTGCCACTTACCACTCTTTTAACAATATTTTGCCTTGCCAGTTTATGTTGCAGATAGAGGCTGCAGATGCACAGGGCTGATGTTAACTATTTCTCTCTATTATCAGTTTATATAGCATTTTCTGATACCAAGAAGCTAGACCACAGGAAGGAGGCTCCCAGGCTAGATTCAGCTCAAACAATCTGAATCTTGTGTTGTATATGTGACATGATTTCAGCCGTAAGGACTAACCTTTAACCACTGAAGGGCAACAGTAATGGTCGAAATTGTTTTAAAGGTCACTTGGACTACCCTGACCAAACATACAGAAGATTTTTTTTTGCCTGGCACTGGGATATTTGTTAGTTTATTGTTCCTGTAGTGACTATCTCTGAGCCCAAGTGACATAACTCCCTAAGCTACATAACAGCACCTAAGCAGTGGCAATATCAATAGACTTCCTAATATGGAACCAGGAAAATCTAATGACTCCAGAGACAGGGTAAACCAGCTTTTCCCAGGGATTACCCTTCTAATTGGTTATCCAACAAAAATGGGTCAGTTCTGAAACCTTATGCAGTAAACAACAAAAATGACTACACAGGCTATATTTGTGCATGCATAAATATGCATGTATATGTGTAAAAATAATAATCAAGTAATAAGAGGCTGTCAATGTGAGAGCAAAAAAAAGAGTATAAAAGGATTCAGAGGGAGGGAACTTACGAGGGGCTGGAGGGAGAGGAAAAAAGAGTCAAATGTTGTAATAATTGTTTTAATTAAATTCTCTTTAAAAACTAAGTAAAATAAAAAGTCATAACTGTCTTGCTGAAATATTTTTAAAATAATTTTAACTGATGTCAGTGATTATTATTTATTCTCTGAGAACTGGAAACTCAACAGTCCCAGCCTGACAATCCACAAATACGATGAGGCACACATGTGTCACATTTTCCCCACAGTAATCATTCCCAGAATTCTCTTATATGTGGCATTCTGAAACTGTGGCAGAAGAAAATTTAAAAATATGTAAATATATTTTACTGAAAATAAGATAAAGGTTTAATAATTCACGTGTAATTATTTAAATCATACTAGAAATTCAAATAACATCAGTACTTGAAGATACACCTGCTAGAGGACCTAGAGTCAAGGAATCTAGCTGCATTCCATGTATGCACAATCATTGAAGTATTTCCCATATTGTCTCCATGAGTGTCAGTTTATGGCCCTTGAACATTTGTCTCTCTATAGACTTGAAGTCAATATACAAAAAAATCAAACAAGAAAATTGGTGTGGGAAAACGTTCTGTATTCTGTCATTTTTACTTTAAATAAATGTTGATTGGCCACTAACCAGGCAGCAACTATAAGCTGGACAACCAGACAGGAAGTAGAGGTGCATCAATGAGAACAGGAGAACTCTGGAAAGAAGGAAATCCTAGTCTGCAGTCGTGACCCAGCCACAGAAATATCAAGATGTTACTGCCTTGCCAATAAGGTACCAAACCGCATGGCTAACATATTCAAGAATAATGTGCTAATATAAGCTATAAGAGTTAATAAGAAGTCTGAGTTACTAGGCAAATCAGTTTATAACTAATGTAGACCTCTGTGTGATTTCTTTGGGACTAACAACTCTGGGAACTGGTCAGGACAGAAACCTTTGACAACAGAAAATAGAATTTCAAAATTTGTGAATAAAAGATTCAAATACTTGTAGGTGCCACCCATTTAAGAAGAACAGGTAGGCTGCCTGATGCTCTTCCCCACTCTCTCTATTACCTCTGCCCCAATTTTCAGGGTAACCCCAAGCAATACAAAAGGACATGACTCCTATAGATTCCTCAGATTATCCCCCATTCATCTCCCTAGCCTCTAACACCAGCAAGTATCGCCCATGAGCACAGTAGCCCAGCAGATCAGTCAAACAGCCAACATTCAGTCAATGCACTCACTGAAAATTCAAAGAGGAAACAGAAACCAAAGAACAAAACTCTCATTCAACAAAGACAAATACAGTAATTAGAACATAGATCTGTAATGACCCCAAACTCAAATATCTAGATGTCAGCATAAAGACATAATCAATAGCATCCAAGCAAATGTATTTCTTCCAGATTCCTGTTATCCTCCCACAGCAAGCCCTAAATATTCTGGTATAGCTGAAACACAAGAAAAAGACCTTAAAACCAACTATATTAAATATTAAAGAGGAAACAAATAAATCTATTAAAGGTACCTGGAAAAACACACCAAAACAATTGATGGAAATTAGTACTTACCTCAAAGAAAGCTAGAAAAACAGAAGAAATAACTAGAGAAATTGAATAAATCCCTTTTTAAAAAAAACCTAAGATCAAATGAAGAAACAATTGAAGGATACAAATAAAACTGTTCAAGACCTCAAAACAGAAATATAAACAATAAAAAAGAAAAAAAAGTAGGGAATCCTAAAAATGAAAAATTTAGTAGTGCAAACACACTCTACAGAGGCAAGCTGCACCAACAGAATACAAAAGATGAAGAGATAATTCCAGGAATTGAAGATATGGTAGAAAAATCAAATATATCGGTCAAAGAAAATGTTAAATCTCAAAAATTCCTGATACAAAGCATTCAGGGAATTTGGGACACTATGAAATTTGTCGGTTAAACTTCTGTGTAATAGTAATAGATGAAGGAAAAGAATATCAACTCAAAGACCCAGAAAATATTTTCAACAAATTCATAGAATAAAAATTATCTAACCTAAAGAAGAATGACTATAAAGATATAAGAATCAAACAAAACACCAAATAAATTGGATCAAAAATATATTTTCTTAACACATAATAATGAAAACACTAAATGTACAGAACAAAGAAATAATATTAAAAGTTGCAAAGGCAATAGACAAAGTGACATATAAAGGCAGATCTATTACACCTGACTTCTTCATAGAGACTCTAAAAATCAGATGGGTCTGGACAGATGTGCTACAGACTATGAGATCACAGAAACCAGGCCTGATTACTATACCCAGCAAAACTTTCAATCACCATGGATGGAGAAAACAAGATATTTCATGAAAAAGTCAAATTTAAACAATACCTATCCACAAATCCAGCCCTACAGAAGGTACTAAAGGAAAACTCCAACTAAAGTGGCTATCGATGTTCATGAAAACACAGGAAATAATCTCACACTGGCAAAACCAAAAGAATGAAAACATACACACATGCACCTAAATCATTACCAACACCAAAATCAGCACCACCAACAACAAAAGAAATTACCAACCATATTTCACTAATATCTCTCACTATTAATGACTTCAATTTTCCCATGGATGGGAAAATAGGAAGCATCCTTTTGATGCACAGTAGAAACACACCTGACCTTCAAGAATAGACATTATCTCAATGTAAAGGGTTGGAAAAAGATATTTCAAGCAAATTGACTGAGAAGAAACATGGTATAGCCATTTTAACATCTAAGAACATCAGCCTTAGACCAGAAATAATCAAAGGAGATGGGTAAAGACACCACATAATCATCAAAGGAAAAATTCACCAAAATAATATTCCAATTCTTAATATCTACACCCCAAACACAGGGTATTCATCTTTGTAAAAGAAACACTACTGTATCTTGAAACACTCACTGACCCTCATTCTTTGAGAGTGGTAGACTACAACCCACTCTCACCAATAGACAGGTCATTAAGACAAAAATAAACTTTGAAATGCTGAAGCTGATTCATAAACCAAATGATCATATCAGATATTTATAGAATATTACACGCAAAACCAATGGTGAAACCTTCTTCTCAGCACCTCACAGAGCTTTCTTCAAAATTTGCCACATTCTCAGAAACAAAGCAAGTCTCAATAGACATAAGAAAACTGAAATGACCCTTGGGATACTATCAGACCACCATGGATTAAAGCTGGACAACAGTACCTACAGAAAACCTACAAGCTCATGGAAAATGATCAACTCTAGGCAATGAATAATGTGTCAGGACAAAAATAAATAAAATGAAAGACTTTTTAAAATTCAATGAAAATCACTACACAATATACCCAAAGTTATAGAACACAATGAAAGCAGTACTAAGAGGAAAGTTTATAGTACTAAATGCCTATATGAAATAATTGAAGGGATCTCATACTAGTAACCTAGCAACACACCTGAACGTTTTAGAACAAAAAGAAGACAGCACACCCAAGAAGAGTAGATGCCAAGAAATTATCAAATTGAGAACTGAAATCTACAAAATAGAAACAAAAAGAACAATCAAAGAATCAACTGAATAAAGACTTGCTTCTTTGAAAGAAATCAACAAGATAGACAAACCCTTGTCCAAACCATATAAACGACACAGAAAGAATATCCAAACAAAGCTGAAACAAAGAGTGGGGCCTAACAACAGAAACCAAGGAGATCCTGATAATCATAAGGATGTACTTTAAAAACCTGCACTCCACTAAATGGGACAATCTAAAAGAAATGGATAATTTTCTCAATAGATATCACTTAGCAAAGTTAAATCAAGATCAGATAAACAATTTTAATAGACTTATAACCCTCAAAGAAATAGAGGCTGTCAATAAAAGTCCACCAGCCAATAAAGGCCAGGCAAGATGGTTTTAGAGCAAATTTTTTCACAAAGTAGAAAAAAATGGATATTATTACCTTATTCATTTTTGAGGCCACAATTGCCCTGATACCAAGGCCACAGAAAGACCCAACAACAAAAAAGGGAATTGCAGAGCAATTTCCTTCATGAATGTAGATGCAAAAAAATGCTCAATAAAATACTTGCAAACTGAGAGCAAATCAAGAGGATTATCCACCATGATCAATAATCATCATCCCTACGTTCTAATTTCTTTAGAGCATGAAGGTACTCTGCAGGGTATAAGCAGAGAGACCGGGAAAACAACCCACCCAGAACCTCTACCCCCCACCTACAATATATTTTTGCCTGCAAAATGTCCTGGAGTAGTGGTGGTGTAGAACATATAAGAGTGGCCAACCAATGTGTCATGGGAAGCTATGCCCTACACTGCCTGGGTGCCCAACAACTGGACACTGGATAGCCCAGAGACCTAGGATTGACACAAACAGAACTGGCAAAATACATTGAAATGATTACTAATGATATTCTGATATACTCATAGATCAGAGCCTTGCCCAGTCGTCATAAGAGAGTGTTCTTCTGGCAGCAGATAAGAGTGGGTGCAGAGACCCACCCACAGTCAGACATTATGCGAAGAGTGACCCTTAATTGGAGGTCTTCATCAGATCCCTCACTCAGACATCAGTAAACGCCAAGAAAGAAGGGGAGGAAATACTATAGCTATTAGTGTGGTTTCAGGGCTCCAGGAGACTACAGCCAACCAAATCAACTAAGCAGGACACAAATGGACCAAAAAGACTAAAAGCAAACAGAGTCTGTACGGGTCTATACCAGGTCTGTAACATGAGGGCCGGCTTGTTGGGGCCTCTGACACCACACAGCTGGCAAGTCCCAGAGAATCAATCACACAGAGATCTCTATAAGTTATAAAACTGATTGGCCCATTAGGTCAGGCTTCTTATTAGTCCTTGTAACTTATATTAATCCATTATCATTATCTATGTTAGCCACAGGGCTCAGTACCTTTCCCAGCGTGACAGCTTACATGTTGCCTCTTCGGTGGTCTGTGCAGGAATGGCGGAGGGAGCTTCCTGTTTTCCCAGAATACTCCCAGTCTCTTTGCTCCACCCCTACTTCTTGTCTGGCTTTCCCGCCTATACTGCCTGCCTTGCCAATCAGTGTTTTATTAAAATATGATTGACAGAATACAGACAATTCTCCCACACCACAGGTCCTTTGCATACATGTTGTGACTGTTAACTTGGTGTTTTTGTGAGACTCCTGACAGTGCGAATCAGTATATGTCAGATTCCTTTGCCCACTCTTGCAACTCTTAACCTCCTATTGCATTGTCTTTGGTATCCTTGATATGTGGGAGTCTGCCTTGACTATCTTGTTTTAGTCTGTTGGCAATGGTGTCTTAGATATCTGCTCTTTTTTTAAGATGAAACAGGAAGGGCTGTAGATTTGGGGAGAAGGTTGTTGGGAGGAAGCTAGGAGGAGTGGGGGGGAGGAGAAGTTGGTTCAGATGTATTGTATGAGAGAATAGTCTATTTTCAATTAAAAATAAGTATAGTATAAAAAGATCTAAATACTCAAAGCTCTGGCTTAGTTTTCAGAACTTTTCATGCTAAACACCCTGTTTTACTCACATTTGCTTGCCCTCATTGAACAATATGTAGCTGAACAGAATCAGAGAATATATATAGATAGATAGATAGATAGATAGATAGATAGATAGATAGATAGATAGGTAGATATTTATAATTTCTGGGTTCCAGAGCATATCAGATCACCAAAAAGAAAAGAAAAGAAAAAGAAAGAAAAGAAAAAAGAAAGAACGAAAGATAAAAAAAGAAAATGTGATTTACTTTCTATGTAACTAAACGTTTCTTTTCAATTAAGTAGAATTATTAGCTACTTCATTGAAATAAGAATCTCTGTAGACACTACTAATATTAAAGAAAATAGGAACATGTGTGGCTGATCTTCAAATTGTAACAGAGGGAGCAGTGTCAGAAACTGTAATCTCATTCAACTGTTTTTCCTTCTAAACTGGGAATAGTTACAAAACAGCTTTCAGAAACAGTAAAAACAATAATAATTCAAGCTACTTTAATGGGAGCTGAAGAAAAGCAAGGTATGAAAGCAAATATGAGTTTACGAATGAGATGACATCATTAGCGAAAAGTTTGCCTGAGGCCGACAAGATGTCCTGGCAGTAAAGGCGTTTTCTGAGGGGCCTGACCATTTGAGTTTAATGTAAGATCCATATGGCAGAAGGAGAAAACTCAAACCTCTGCTTGTGTATTGTGGCATGCAGGCACACGCACATATCACACACTTGCATGTGCGCATGTGGACACAGATCAATAAATAAAGATGAGTAATAAAATTGTTTTAAAAGTTTGCCTTATAGAACACACATAACTATTTGCTTACAGATGTGTTAATTATTTCCTATAAGTTCTTCAGTCTTGAGAAATATTTCTTGGCCACCTTATACAGTAATTACAACATATTTCCTTTAAGTTTATACTTCTCAGGTTTTTGCCTACAAAGTGTTATAAATAGTAAAATTCTTGAAAGGCTATAAAGTTGCATTTTTTTCATTGAACTATATATTTTTCTCTGCTCTCCTCCCTTCCTCCTTTCTCCCATTTTATCCTCTCCGATTTTCCACATACTCCCACTTAGGAGATCTTGTGTTTTTCTATTTTTCATGTATAGTAGACTCATTTATGTCTCACTTAGGGTCCTCTTCGCTGTCTAGGTTCTTTGAGGTTGTGAATTACAGGCAGGTTTTTCTTTGTTTTATGTCTAAAAGCCACTTATGAGTGAGTACATGTTCTATTTGTCTTTCTGGGTGTGGGTTACCTCACTCAATATGATGTTTTCCAGATCCATTCGTTGGACTGCAAATTTCAAAATGTCATTATTTTTTCCACTGTGTCGTACTCCACTGTGTAAATGCACCACATTTTCTTTATCCATTCTTCGGTCAAGGGACATTTAGGTTGTTTTCAAGTTCTAGCTATTTCAAATAATGCTGCTATGAAAATAGTTGAGCACACATCCTTGTGATCTGATTGAGCATCCTTTGGGTAAATACTCAAAAATCATATTACTGGGTCTTCAGGTAGGTTACTTCTTAATTTTCTGGGAACTTGTCATACTGATTTCCAAGCAACTGTACCAGGTTGTACTCTCACCAGCAATGCAGGACTGTTTTCTTTACCACACATCCTCTCCAGTATAAGCTGTCATCAGTCTTCTTGACCTTCGCCATTCTGACAGGTTTAATATGGAATATCTGTGTTGCTTTAACTTGAATTTCTCTGATGGCTAAGGATGTTGAACATTCCCCTATGTGTCTCTCAGCCATGTTAGATTCGTCTGTTGAGAGTTTTAGAGTTCTCTGTTTAGGTCTGTACTCCATTTTTTATTTGATTATTTGTTCTTTTGATGACCAATTTCTTCAGTTCTTTGTATACTTTGGATATCAGCCTTCTGTCTGATGTGGGGTTGGTGAAGATGTTTTCTCATTCTGTAGGCTGTCATTTTGTCTTTTAGACTGTATCCTTTGCTTTACAGAAGCTCTTCAGTTTTAGGAGGCCCCATTTACTAATTGTTGTTCTAAGGGTCTGTGCTACTGGGGTTATATTTAGGAAGTGGTCTCCTATGCCAATATATTCAACTGTACATCCCATTTTCTCTTCTATGAGGTCCAGTATAATTGATTTTATGTTGAAGTCTTTGATTCATTTGAACTTTGAGTTTTGTGCATGGTGATAGATATGGATCTATTTTTCATTTTTCTACATATTTATAACAAGTTGTGCCAGCACCATTTGTTGAATATGCTTATTTTCTATTTTCTATTTTTTGTTTCTTAGTCAAAAATGAGGTATTAGAAGGTGTGAAGATTGATATCCAGGTCTTTGATTTGATTCAATTGGCCCTCCTGTCTGTTTTTAGGCCAATAACAGGCTGTTTTCAGTATTGTAGCTCTATAGTAGTTTGAAATCAAGGATCCTGATGCCTCCATAAGTTCCTTTATTGTACAGGATTGTTTTGGCTATCCTGAGTGAAAATCTGCCAATGTAATCTATTATATAAACAAACACACATCATCATCTCAATCGAGGCTGAAAAAAAAACCTTTGCCAAATACCCTTTCATGATAAGGGTCTTAGAAGAACAGGGTTGCAGGAATCATACCTAAACATAATAAAGGCAATATACAAGAAGTTAACAGCCAACATCAAACTAAAGGGAGAGAAACTCGAATCAATCCCACTGAAATCAGGAACAAGACAAGGTTGTCTTCTCTCTCCATACCTATTCAATATAGTATTTGAGGTTCTAGCTAGAGCAATAAGACAACAAAAGGTGATCAAAAGATTACAAATTGTAAAAGAAGAAGTCTAACTCTCACTATTTGCTGACGCTATGATAGGCTTCCTATGTAATTCCAAAAATTTTTCCAAGGAACTCCTATAGTTCATTAACACCTTCAGTAATGTAGCAGAATACAAGATTACTCAAAAAAATTAGTACCCCACTTTTATGCAGATAATAAGTGGACTGAGAAAGAAATCAGAGAAGCATCACACTTCACAATAGACACAAATAACATAAAATATATTGGAGTAACTCCAACCAAACAAGTGGAAGACCTGTATGATAAGAACTTTAAATCTTTGAAGAACGAAATTGAAGAAGATATCAAAAAATGGAAAGATCTCCCATTCTCTTGGACAGGTAGAATTAACATAGTAGAAATGACAATCTATAAAAGCAATCTACAGATTCAATGCAATGCCCAGCAAAATTCTTCACAGACCTCGAAAGAACAATATTCAAATTCATATTTTAAAAAAAACAATACATTTTTATGATGCTAATAGTGAGATGTGAGACTTTCAAAATGTCAGTTTGCAATATAGATTAGTTTGGAGGGTGCTTGCCTGATAAAATCCATTCCTAGAATCAATCTCCAGAAAAGCTTGGTGTTTGGTGCATGTCTGTAATCCCAGGGCTTGCAAGACAGAGAAAAGAGGATCAAACTTATATAATAAGTTTAAAGTCAGCCTTGGCGACATGAAACCCAAGGTAAAACCTAAAAACCAAAACTAAAACACCTTAATTTCCAAAAAGAAAACTGAGATGCCTTCATTCTTAGGAATATGTTATTAAGGCTGTTTTCTTCTGGCCCACAAAGAAAAGTTTTTATCAATTTTAAACTACCAAAAGTCTGAAAGGAATTCATAAATCATTTTTGTTAGGAGCCAAAAAAGATTTACAAAACTAGGTTCTCCCTTCAAAAAAAATTCATTTTACATTCTATCCACAGTTCCCCCACACACTCCTCCTCCTGTCCCCACCCTGCTTTTCCCCCATGACTACCCTTAATCAACTCCTGCCAACAGCTAAGGACTCCCATTAGAAGTCAACAAAGTCTTGCATAGTAAGTTGGAGCAGGACCAAACCCCTCCATGCTACATTAAGGCTGAGCATGGCATCCCACTGTAGGGAATGGGCTCCAACAAACCAGCTAATTCACTAGTATAGATCCTGGTCCTATCTCCAGGTGCCTCACAAATAATCCAAACTTCACCACTGTCTGCCACATATGAAGGGCCTAGTTTGGTTCCATGGAGGTTCTACATCTGTCTGTCTAGAGTTCCTGCGTTTCCAAAAGCTTGGTTCAGCTGTCTCTCCATCATGATCTTGATAGACAGAACAACTATAGGGAGAAACCTGGTGCTAAGGAAATTCCCAAGAATGTACAACAATGACCCCAGCTAAGACTCCTAGTAATAGTGGAGAAGAAGCCTAAACTAGTCTTCCCCTGTAATGAGATTGGTAAATACCCCAATTATCATCATAGAGCCTTCATCCAGTAAATGACAGAGCCAGATGTGAGATCCACAGTCAAGCTGCAGGTGGAGCTTCAGGAAACCAATCCAAGAGAGGGAGGAGGGATTTTATGAGCAAGGAAGGTCTAGGTTCTACCTTTTGACAAAAACTGTCTGCACTCGTGAGAAAGTACTACTTTGTAGCTTTGTTTCCATTGGCTATCTCTAGGAGAATATGATAGAAAGTAAGTCCTATGTCCGTGCTCAAGATTGATGATAAACTTTTCCCAGTCTAAGTGGGGAAAGAAACAAAAGGCCAAGTAGAAGTCTGAGTTCAGAAAGGAAAGAGATTTTGCAAGAGAAAGTTTCTTAGACTCATTAAACAGAGCGCCAGCATATCAGGAGGAAACAGAGAAAGGGCATCCTGTTTTTGCTGAAAATTATTCTGTCCTGGGTACGGTCAAATTTCATGAGGTTGGCAATGAAAAATTAGAGGATGAAAAATAGCTAATAATGTATCAGAATCATAGTCTCAGAACTGAAAGATCAGTAGGAAACAGGTTCCCTTCAGACTGAGTGGATTCAGCACTGGCATTTCATATATCTGGGTCTGCCTCTATGGAAACAACCAATCAAGATCCAAAATGCTTTTTAACAACAGCATTAGTAGTGAGCATTTATGGACTCTTCTTTGTCAATCTTTTCAAAATAATGCCAGGAAGCAGGTACTTAACTTACATAGCATTCACAATATCCTTGTGATTTTAAATAATATAGACGTGATTAAAGAAGATGGTAAGGTATGTTCATTTCATACAAGACAATTGCACCCACTTTACTATGCCTCTTGAACATCCTGAGATGTTGATGTCTGGGAATTTCTCAATCCATCCCTTTAAAAAACTGAAGAACAGATATATTTTTTACTATATTCAGTAGAGACTGAGACAAGTGAGCATTGTGCATGGAATAAATGTGTCTTTTAAAGAAAAAAACTACATTGATGCACCTTATTTGTACATAAAGAGAATGTTGAGAAGCATTGCTTTGCAAGACGTTAACTGGGCTAAATAAAATCCTTTCACAGTTATCTAGAACAATGCAGCAATCAACAGAATAAAATGAAACCATCACACTTATAGTAAAAGCTTAGTAGAGATTAATAAAACAAACACACATATACAAACAAATGAAAACCAGCTCTAAAATTAACACTCATTAGAAACAGATAGAAATCGGCAGAAGCAGGGATATTGCCAGATAGGAACTGTGTGCCATACATCCCACAAATTAAAGGAAAACAGGCAACGGCAGAAGCAGGGATATTGCCAGATAGGAACTGTGTGCCATACATCCCACAAATTAAAGGAAAACAGGCAAATAATAAAAGCATAAGTTGCAAAGAGAAACACGTGAAATTCTGGAGATAAATTATAACACCTGAAATAAAGTTTTCATTAATCATATCAATATCTGTTAAAACCACTTTAACATGTCAAAAAGGCTATAGATGTCTCAAAAAACCATTAATATTTTTGAATGTAGCACAAACAGAAAAATTGTGGCCTATTGTAAAGCAAAAGGTCAAAATTGATTTTAACATGCTATAGAAATATATTTAAGAGCTTATTGGAGCCCATTCCCTATGGTGAGATACCATGTTCTGCCTTAATGCAGATGGGAGAGACCTAGTCCTGCCCCGATTTAATATTATAGACTTTGTTACCTCCCAATGAGAGCCCTCCCCCATTGAGACGAGTGGATGGGGGCGGTCTGGGGAGAGAAGCAGGAGGGTGGGAGGAGAGTGGGGGGGGAGAACTGTGGATGAAATGGAAAATAAAATTTTTAAAAAAGAAATTAAAAAACAGTGTAAATTTGAAAAATATGTCTGCAGAGTTGTAGTAAATAATTTTCTTAATTTTCTTAACATTCTGCTTTCACAAAAAAAGAATTTCAAGCAGTTTTAAGTAACGTCAAAAAGAAAATAATTTGTTGAAAATTATTTAGAAAACATTTAGAAAAAGTAAATGCATAAATGATGGGCATTGTCGATTGACAGTTAGAATTAACCAGACCAGTTTAATACAAAAGATTTAATAATTGGGGAAAAGGAACACTTACATAACCAAGGATCCAATGAACATCAGAAGCACAGGGGAATAAAGACAAAGGGCAACCTCACCTGGATGCTTTTATCTTTACTTCTTGGCCTCAGGGGGGCACATCCTAAACAAAATGTGATTGGCTGAGCTTCCCCATCACACAAACAATATCAAACACTTCCATATTCTGTTCAGAAATCATATCAACAACAAAACTATCAATTTTTAATTCTAAAAAAAATATAAAGACAATATCTGGTAGCGTTCTCTGTACGAAATATTTATTCGTGCAAGAAGATGATTAAAACCTTTCCTATACTAAAGCTGGAGAAGCATACTACTGCCTTTTAGTACCAAAATAATTTATTTTATATTATTTAGATATATATGCATATATATGTATATATATATAGTGTTTTAACTATAGTTACAGGTATTATTTAACAAATTAAGGAAATCATCTTTAATCTTAGATCATTTAAAGTTTTATCTTTCTCTTCATTAGTAGATGTGTGTTAGATGATGTAACACCGGACATCATTTGATGCAATCATACTAATTTTCTGTTGTATCTTTTTGGTGTGTTGGGTTACATTGATTGTTTAACATCAAACCAGCCTTGGATGCCTAGATCATTGTCATAATGTAGAAATTTTTATTTACATTATATTTGAAATAAATTTTTTTCTCTAGGTTTTTTTTAAGATGGAAATCACATGGATGCAAACTCAAAGAATGTTTTTGTGACAATTATTCTCTCTTTGGTTTAGGAATTATGCCAGATAACTATGACAGACCCAATCGAAATTTCCTTAAAAGTTCAGAAAAAAAAAGTTGGCCTGCAAGCAAGAACATGAACAGAGAGGTGATTGCTGGAAGACTTCATATTTGAGAATAATGCACAGAAAGTGATGATGATTGGTAGCAATGAAGGAAATTCAAATGCCATACTTTTGACTGGCATAAAGGGAAGAACTGTCAGTCAGATAATCAACAATGTGAGTCAGGGTTTGGAGAGAAGCACATCAAAACAGTTAGATGTTTTGTTGTCTGTTGACAATAAAAGCAGCATGTGTACCCACAGTTCTTTCTTAGTGACTTAGTCCCTCTTGAGAAGTTTTCATTTTCTTCTAAGACGTGGATAGCTTTGCTTTCATATTTATCCCATCTATCTATTTTCAACTTACTTTAGTATATGTCTTTGAATGGCATTACACCTCTATTTTTGCATAAAATAACTAGTTCCTTCAGTTTTATGTTAAGAGGACAATTAATTTTCATACTGAGTAATCTTAACGCTCTTGCTCATACCCCAACAAAGATGCAGGAGTTTAGTCTACAAATGTACATTGAAGAAAAATAATTTTACTTTTTTATTTATAAGAAACACACATATGCTTTTTATTTCATGGAATTCCTTTAGGTAGAATAACCACTTTTAAGCATTTCTTTTTTTTTTTTACCAGCTTGTTCTCACAGGAGTTGAAGGCTCCTTAAGAAAAGATGAAATGATACAAATGGAGCTGTTCTAACTTATTTTCCCCATCTCATCATTCTATGACAATTTAGGAAACAGCCGCATTACAGCTTTTTCCCTTTACAAAGTTTGTATGATGACGATGATGATGCTCATTTTCTCTCTCCCCAGAGCCATCAGTTTATCATACACTACCAGCATTGGCAAATTCGGCCTGAAGCTGCACTAATAGTCACAAAGTAAAATGTTTCACTCCCAGCTTTAACTCTTACACTATAATGAGACTTGAAACTGCCATTTTGTCCTCATAATAAGAAAAGATTGAACACCCTGAACATCAGCCACTTTTTATAGAATCCAGAGAACTGGCATTGGGGAAACAGTTACCCGTCGGGAGATGGATAGATGCTTACACAGGGAAAACAGTCTATGGAGCAGAGACTGTGCTGTGGAAGTTCTGGAAGCAAGCACTAAGGTCGTGGAAATAGTGCTCTGATGGGCATCCAGAGTCAGATTCATAAGATGATACCAGTTTAAAACTCTCAAAGCTGATAGCATTGTGTGGCCCCACTCTGTAGAGTCCTATCATCAACAACCACTACACAGGAGAAGAAGAAATTCATTATAACAATTCAGTAGAGATTTCTGTAAGACATAGGTATAGAAAGGTAAAGAATGAGCATTAAATATGCACAATGAAGATCCTAAGAGAGACATACATAGATCTAATCTACATGGGAAAGAAAAACAGCTCAAAAACAACCAACTAGCAATATTAGCAGCAGGTGAAAACTCTAGTACAGAATTGACAGGAAATATTTAATCAATGAATATCACAACAAAAATTGGAGGGGGCCTTTCATGGACTGATCTGCACAAGAGGTGCAATAAAGAAAAATCACTGAGCTTGGATAAATGCTGAAAATATAACCTTTAAGCAAACAAAAGTAAATAAAGACAACATTAGGAAAACAGCATGATACTCAGGTATATTAAAATGAGTTTAAAAAGTCTACCATATTTCACCAGCATACACTGTGCAATAGATGATGTCAGTTTAGACAAAGTTTTGTGTACCAGTCAAGCAAAATCAAGTCCAAAAGAACAATGTCTGTTGAGATCTGAATGAAGACAGAGGGTTTAATTCTGGGAACTGGTAGATTACATACAGCGGTGGAGAATTTTCTACGATACATTAATGTTAGATACATGTTTCTGTGGTTTGCCATTGTCATGATAAGTCTCTCCTTTTATGCCTTCCAAATAGGAATTCGATTGCTTTTATAGAGATTACTATTTTGTGAATGTTTGTAGAGACCCAACAATTTTGGAAAACAGAAGGATCATATCCCTCATTTAGACAGATAAGTGAGGTGGCAAGTTCACTCTCCATTTTCAAAGATTTGTTAGCAATGAGCTCAGAATCTTTCTGTGATAAGAGCTACCAGTTAAACAGGCCAGAAATGGTGTGACTACAGAGCCAGACAAACAATGTAATATGACGCTGCTCCTGCCGTTTTCTAGGTCAGGAGTAACCTTGACTTTCTACCACTGACTAAAATCACAGTCCCTTTTGCTTAACTCATTAGTTTTAAAGGGAGAAGAAAAAAATGTCAAGTGCTCAAGGTTGATGAGAATTTTTAAATTAAATGTTAATACAGAGTTGTCTTTATTTAGCTTAAATTAGCTCTATTGTGAGAATGTATCTTCAATTACTTCCTCTGGAATTGTCTATTAAATATGAGATTTTATTTTTTCTACTTTCCTCTTTGAATTTTGTCTTAATAAATGACAAAATGTATCAATTATCAGAAAAACATATTTTACATATGATTTCTACCATTTACAATCTCAACGAATCAGGAGCATTAACCTCTTTGGTACCACTTTTAAAACATTGTACACCAGAAAGTAAAAACATATCAGCAAAATTTTTTCTCCACAATTTATTGCACGTTTTCAATAATCCTAATATATCCCTTGGCACCCCCAGCACCAGATTTTATGATACAGCCAAAAGACTGGTGTTTAGTTCACTCCTGGCGAGGGTGGGCATGATTTGCGAAGTTAAGATCTTCAATGTCTAGGTTCTTAAATTATTTGAAATTAAGGCCTGAAGTTATGAATATTACCTCCAATAATATTTACCTTTTTGATAATGGATAAAAGTATCAGAGAAGGAGGCGGAGGTCAGAGGAGTAATGCATGGGCATTTTTCAGGCTAGAATTTTAATGAAGAGCTGATAGAATCAAAAGATCTCTTTGTATTTTATGCCGTTCTCATGCTATTCCAAGTAAGTAAGCCTCTTTTAATATCTGAAACTAGGAATGTTTGTCTGTTTTTCAATACTTACATCTGTATCTATTTGTGACTGTATCCCATGCCTTGGTGTTCTCATTAGGAAAGGTGGAAGACATGCTAAGTGATAGCATTATAGTCTATTGGTAAGTCTGTGGTAGGGAGAGAAGGGTCCTTGTAAAAGAAATAAACACCTGAGTGTCTGAAATAGGCAAACCACTTAGACTTCATCTATGCAGGATCATATTTCACCTCACTTAATGGAACCCAGGAAATCAAACACAAAGCAAAATACAAACTTATTGAAATCTAATGTGTATTTAATGAAAATATTAGTATTAAAGATTCAGTACAATTCAGAGTACATAGAAAAAAAGTATCTGGAGTATTTTGGAAAGAAAATACTTTCACAAATATATATTTCCTTAATCAGGAGCAATCGTTAAAATATTGTTTTTATGCTTTTCCAGGTACAAATGGAGCTGTGCCTATAGACAGTCTATCCCATAGCCAGCCATGTCTACGGAAATCTTTGACAGTTAAATGACAAATCTTAATTGGATCCACTCCAAATTCATAGCCTATTAGAGACTGTTTTACCCAAAGAATCTCAAAAAGAAAATGGACTTCTAGATACAAAATTCCAGAGTATATCTTAAGGTAAAAATTAAGGCATTGTAATGATATGCCAAATTAACAAAACTATGTGCACAGAATTTATTGTTTTGGAAGCTTCAAAGCAGAGTCCCTGTTTAAAAAATAGTCATCCTTTTCATAAACTTTATCAAATAAGCAGAAATGTGTGCATATAATAAGATTTTTATTGGGGTGAAACTCAATCCTTTCTATAACCATTAGCTGAATTGGTAATTTTTAAAGTAAGTAAGGAGCTCTGTGTCACCAATTCATGTTAAATAGACTAAGCTATAGGCCTCAGTATTGTCTCCATTAATTGTTTTATTGCTCCAATACTGTGAAACAAACAAACAAAAAAAAAACATCAGAAGCAAGAACAGCCAATGGAGGTTATCATATAAAATAAATAACTTTGTAGACTCCACATGAGAGGCCTTACCCTTGCTGAGAAGTGGATGAGGAGCTGGGGGGCGGGGCTGGAAAGGGGAAGTGGGAGGAGAGGAGAGAGGGGAGACTGTGGTTGGTATGTAAAATGAAAAAAATAACTGAAAATAAAAGCTTTAAAGATTGCTAACATAGGCACTTAAAGGCTCAGCTCCTCACCAGCCATGAGTTTGAAGCCACGTGTATAGAAAGATACTGAGAAGAACAGAACTATAGTTAGGAATTAAGTCAACCTCCTAATCTCATCTTTATCATCAATGTTGGGAGACATCTGGAGTTCTCTATTTCTCCTCAAAATTCTTAAAATGGTTTGGAAAGTGACTCTAATATTTTTATTTCTTAATATAATAGTTGATAAAATAAACAAGATGCAAATATAAAACTACAATTTTTAAACAGACAATTTTATGAAATATATCTTAAGTATTACCATGAATTCCAAAAAGGCATTAATAATTTATCTGGCTCTTTAATATTTGTTGATAATTATGAAATAAAGCTAGTTTTTGCTAATTAGCTATTTTCATATTTTAGAAAGTTCATATTGTTTTTACTGAACTACTGTTGTGTTGTGACAAATCACGATTCAAGTTGCTTTCAGACTGTTTATCATTGATTAATCCTTTATGACATGTAACTACATAGATAGACAGACAGTCAGACAAATAGACAGATGAAAAGAAAAATCAGTAGATCAACATATATATTTATCCATAACAATATTTAATATACAGAAAGGAACATATCCATGGATTTGATCTTTGTTGCTACTGATGCAATGCCTCATTATTTTCAGTGTCTTAATGAGCAGACGTGCTGTCTCAGCATTTATTGGTGATTAGAAGGGACAATTTTACCACTTTTGAATATCCATGGAATTCATCTAGTTATAATATTTCTATTTGGTTTGACTGGTTTGGCTAGTCAGACCCAAATAATTTATGCTTCATTCATAGACATACTGTAATATGCTTAAGGTTTTGGAGGTTTCTTCTCATAATGTTTTGCCCTTTACTTTCTTTACGTAACAGTAAATTCTGAGATCACTCAAAGTCTTTTTAAAAACACTTTCCTTTTTCAGCATAATGCTATTCCATGCAAGGCTGCACCTCAATTCAACCAACTGCTACTTTTTATGTGAACATTATGTTCAATTTTAGTATTTTGAAGTTAAAA
Source organism: Myodes glareolus (assembly GCF_982192425.1). Classification (NCBI taxonomy): domain Eukaryota; kingdom Metazoa; phylum Chordata; class Mammalia; order Rodentia; family Cricetidae; genus Myodes; species Myodes glareolus. Next base: position 64,275,885 of record NC_142041.1, on the reverse strand, counting down.
ACAATAGTGTAGTGAATAATGTTGGAATAAACAAACAGTTTGCATTATGTGCATCTTCAGGAAAAACTGCTAATCCAAATCAAATGACATAGGTTGGTTAAATGGTCCTAGTAACTACTGGTTTTTACTACATGGTCATGTTGTCAAATTGTCTTCCAAGTAGTTGTTTTTATAAGCACAGATTTATGTTGTATTCATCTTTAGTCAGATGAATTTCCTTTTCCAGTGGGAAGTGGCTAATGCAAAAGCTGATGACTCTTCAAAATAGCAAGTATAAATTACTCTAAGTATTCAGGTTTAGATGGGTTTTCTATGGGTTAAGTTCTTTCAGCCCAGTAAGCCTCTCAGACGATGCAATAATTCAAATCAAATCAAATCAGACCATAATAGAAGAATCCCAGGTTTAATGAATGCCAGTGCTCTAAGGTGGCCCCCAGGAAAACATGGAGAAGAAAAAGGGGAGACCACGTGTTCGTTCTCTGGAGAGTAGTTTAAAGAGCATATGGGAAAAAGCATGCAGCCGCTTTTCCACTCTTTAAATCCCACCAGTCTTTGTTTTGGCTTCTTTTTTCTGAAAAATGGGCATACAGCATATGTTTACATGTAATACCAGATTTTAATGCAAATGAAAATTCATAGTTTTCCTTATGTCAGGCTTTTGTTTTTATTTAGATATGAAACTATTTCTGTAAAATGACCAAGCAAGACATTAAGGCACATCCAGCCCATGGCCCATGGGCCACATGTGTCCCAGGATGGCTATGAATCTGGCCCAACACAGAATCTTAAACACATTTAAATATTATAAGACTTTGTGTGACTTTTCTCATAATCACACAGTCCTTGACTGGGAACTTTGTAGATGATGTCATGCTATAATGTCAAAAGGTTGGACATGCCCAGACTCAACAAATGTAGGATACATAATTACTTAAAGATTGGATCAGAATATTATGGGGTAAATTGTTATTAAAGTCCCATAAAGATAAAAAGATTGTAATTGTTGTTTTATTATTAAATCTTTATCTTTCAGTAAAAAACAAACAAATAAATAAATAAATAGCCTATGGGAGTGGTCTTGACCCTTCCTCCCTGGAAACTGATCACTGTTTGGCGGACTATCTTGGAGGTGGAGTCTGGACTGCAGTCACTCCCAGGGCAGGGGGCTTGGAACTTTGCACCAAACATTCCAGGCTCTTGTATATATGGAAGCCAGGGGGTTGGGGTGATGCTTCTAACCAAACGTTCCAGACTCTTTCTGGATAAGGATGTTAGGGACTGAAGTAATGCTTTCAACCAAACAATAGGCTCATAGAATACATAAAGGAAGGCAGACAGACTATAAGAGTGTGCCAATCAGGAGGAGATCTACAAAATATCGACATTGGAACATGACATTTTTTTCTTTTAAACATCAACTCACAGCCACTGTGGTTTTCTTAGTAAGACTTTCACATTATCAAGCCAGTCAAAATTCCAAAATATACAAAGAACTCAAGAAACTAGACACTAAAACTCTAATTAACCCAATTAAAAAAATGGGGTGCTGATCTGAACAGAGAATTCTCAACAGAAGAACTTCGAATGGCCAAAGAACATTTAAGGTCATGCTCAACATCCTTAGCGATCAGGGAAATGCAAATCAAAACAACTATGAGATAACATTTTACACCGGTCAGATTAGCTAAAGTTAAAAACAACAATGATAGCCTATGCTGGAGAGGATGTGGAGTAAGGGGAACTCTCATCCATTGTTGGTGGGAATGCAAACTTGTGCAGCCACTGTGGAAATCAGTGTCGCGGTTTCTCAGGAAACTGGGAGTCAACCTCCCTCAAGATCCAGCAATTCCACTCTTGGGAATATACCCAAGAGATGCCCTATCATACCACAAAAGCATTTGTTCAACTATGTTCATAGCAGCACTATTTGTAATAGCCAGAACATGGAAACAACCTAGGTGCCCCTCAATAGAAGAATGGTTAAAGAAGGTATGGAACATATACACATTAGAGTTTTACTCAGCGGTAAAAACAATGACATCTTGAATTTTGCATGCAAATGGATGGACATTGAAAACGCTTTACTGAGTAAGGTAAGTCAGACCCAAAAAGAGGAATATGGTATGTATTCACTCATAAGTGGATTCTAGACATAATTAAAGGTCTTTGAGCCTATTATTCGTGATCCTAGAGAAGCTAAATAAGAAGGTGAACCTGAAGAAAATCATGTAGTTATCCTCCTGGAGATTGGAAATAGACAAGAGTCCCAGGTAACCTCGGGTGCATGCGGGGAGTTGTTGGAAGGGGAGAGGGTTAGAGAGAAGGGAGTAGGGGAGGAATGGGGAAAGCTCGGGGGACTGAGATGGGGGGGAGGGAGGAAGGATGGATATGGGATTAGGGAAGAATATATCTCAACTAAGGGAGTCATTTTAGGGTTTACAAGAGACTTGATTATAAATGGGATTCCAGGTCCAAGGAGAGATCCCCGGATTGTTCTCTGGACAGAGGAGAGGGTGCCTGAACCGAGGAGAGGGTGCCTGAACCGCCTTGGCTCATAACCATACTGATGAATATTTTGCTTATCACCATAGAACTTTCATCTGGCGATGGATGGAGATAGAGACAGAGACCCACATTGGAACACTGGACTTAACTCCCTAGGTCCAAACGAGAAGCAGAAGGAAAGAGAACGTGAGCTTAGAAGGCAAGACCAGAGGGAACCTTCATCCGACGATGGATGGCAATACAGACGGAGACCCACATTGGAGCACCGGACTGAGCCCCCCAAGGTCCAAATGAGGAGCAGAAAGAGGAAGAACATGAAAAAGAAAATCAGGACCGCGAGGTGTGCGATCACCCACGGATACAAGGGGACTGATCTAATGAGAGTTCACCAAGGCCAGTTGGACTGGGACTGAACGAGCATGTGATCCAACCAGATTCTCTGAATGTGGCTGGCCCGGAGTCTTTCTGAAAAGCCATTGACAATGACACTGGGACTTGTTTCCTCTGCATATACTGGATTTTTTGGGATCCAGTCTGTTTGGATACTCACCTTCCTGTACCTGGAGGGAGGGGGGAGGAACTTGACCTACCCACAGGGCAGGAAACCCTGAATGCTCTTAGGGATGGAGAGGGAGGAGGACAGGGAGTGGGGGGAGTGGGAGGGTGTTGGGAGGGGGGCGGAAATGGAAACTTTTATAATTTAATAAACTTTGAAAAAAAACAGTGTGTGTGTAACATGATTAAAACACCTTAACTTCAAGATAATATACATCAAATATGGTAACTACTATAACTTGGCCACACAATGCACAACCCTTTCTAATATCTATTTTTAACACACATGGTATTACAGCATGGGATAGTGGCTCAGAGCCTCACCTCAGCACAGTAGTATGAGAGAGTATTGTGCCACAGCCAGTAGCCCATAGTTTCTAAATTCAAAATCTGAAGTAGGATTTCTAATGAGTGTTTACTGCTTCCCTCAAAACCCTAAAGTGGAACCACTGTAGTTTTGGCACTGGCTATGGTCAAAAGGATAGGTAGCAGGTTTTTGTGTAGAAACAAGTGCATCAATTTTCATATTTGTGTTACATACAACTCATGAAAGTAGAAATAACCCAATTTTCTTAAATGTCAAAAGAATAAAGGAAATGTATCTTTTTCATATAATAATACTAAATATTACAAAATGAGCCAATTTCACAATGCTGTAGAACAGATAATGATAGAAAATTCTACACTCACTAAAAAAAGACAAGAATGAATAGACAAAACAATATATATCCACTTAGAAGTGATGAGGCCACTTGTTGAGTAGTAACATTCTAACAAACATGCAAGTAAGCAGTGCTCAGGTAAGACTTGAGGGGACAGCTATTGTTGAGCAAGTAGAGTATCAATGGGAAGAGTTAAAATAGTGATGGCTGCGCAATATTAATGCTTTAACTTTGCTTAATTATTCTTCGTAGTTCAGTGGGTCAAAATGACACATACATTTTACATTACGTTTATTTTATTAAAATGAAAATAAAACTATATAAGATCATTATCATGGTCAAGATAACAGACTAGGGGATATATGTATATGTCTTAACTCATCAAATTATATGTGTTAAATGTATGATTTTAACAGCATTCTTTGCTTTTTAACTGATTCACAAATCATATATGCACTCTGATGGTTGTGGACATTGTATACAACTATCATACCATCACCACAATCAAGGTAAGAAAATTAATCTTTTCCCCTCTGTGGATAATATGTATCTTTAGTAACAGTTATTCCCATGAGGAGCACTTGATTTTCAATGAAGAAAATGTTTCCTATGCAAGATCAATTCATTCTAGATATTACTTATACAACATAATGAACAAAAAGAGCAATATAATACTTCGCAGTCATGTTTTTTAAGAGATTAAAACCCATATTGTTATATAATGCCCTGGGTATTCTAAATGAGCATTCCAAGCTGAAGCCCTTTAAAGCAAAATCAACCTATAAATAAAAGCATGCTGACCAATCAGCACACAAATGAAGTCCTACCTGAAATCTGTCATTTGTGATTTGTCTTTTCCCAAGAGATAAGATGAACCTTTAGTTTTCTTCTTACAAGTTGTCACAACACTTAAATTCACATTCATTGATTTCTTGCTCAGTTCAATCATTTTTGTATTTATAATTTTAAGTAATTACTTTGCAGTAAATATGTAAAAGATCATATAACGGCCATTATAAACATTACCATATTGAACACTCCTTAAAAGAATTTGTTGTATGTAATCCAGGATGTACATTCATAAACACAGCAAGAATTTTGAAGTTATCAAATTATGAAAAAGCAATATAAAATAATTTGAAAATTGGAAACTGAAGAAGATAACTTATATGCATCAATAACAAAGAACTTTGGAGTACATAGCTTTTTAGAGAAGTTACAAAGCATTGATAAACAAGCAGATGCTATGTGGATAAAAATAATCATGCTCTAAATAGATCCGTGCTTCCAGCAGTAAGTTACCTGCTGTTTTGAATTGTGAAGACCTGTCCAGAAATGCCTAGCTCTCCAGCATCCTGGGATGGAAATAAGTAGATCCGTACATCTATATCCTGTTGATAAATTAGGTCTGTACAATAAATAACCAGACAAGATCAAGAATAACAGTTATTTTTTTAATAGTTGAAAAGGGGAAACTCACGCTACAAGAGGAGTGGGAGGTCAGAAATCCAATTGGTTCAGCAGGCACCGTGCAGAGAGAGAGTATGCCTGTGTCCTACCAGTTTTGCTACCTGGGCTCCAGATAGCCACACCCTAATGAGATGTGATTGGTTGATAGTTTCCCCATCACCTCCCCCTTTTGTCTGAACAAGATCAATCCAAACTCAATACAACTATATACAGTAGGAACAGATACCAAATATAAAATTACAAACAATAAACAATATTAAGCAAGAAACACATAACAAAAGTTTTACTAAACATTCTATTTCAAAGAGTCTAACTATTGTATTGAAATTAAGCTTGGCTAAATCATGAGGAAGGTAACTACAATTATCTAATCTTCAGCTCCATCAAAGATCTGAGAAGGAAAACAATATTACTTGAGTAAACAGGAAGTGCAGTAGAGAAACTTCCAAAAATGTGTACCAAATGACAGAGACAACTGATTACCTGGCAATCACCCAAAGTCTCATTTGCAATGTTGAAGCAACCAGCTTTGGCTAAGCATAACTGACATACCATATTTAAAGGCAAGAAACTCTTAAATGCATTGGCACAGGAGACCACTTCCTAAACACAATCCTAGTAGCATAGACACTGAAAGCAGCAATTAATAAATAGAACTTTCTAAAACTGAGAAGCTTCTGTAAAGCAAAGGTCATAATCGAAGACAAAACATCAGGCTACAGAATGGGAAAAGATCTTCACCAACCACACATCAGACAGAGAGCTGTTATCCAAAATATATAAATAACTCAAAAAATTGGTCATCAAAAGAACAAATAATCCAATAAAAAATGGAGTATAGACCAGAACAAAGAAATCTCAACAGATGAATCTAAAATGGCTGAAAGACACATAAGAAAGTGCTCAACAGCCTTAGCCATCAGAGAAATGCAAATCAAAACAACTCTGAGATTCTATTTTACACCTGTCAGAATGGCCAAGGTCAAAAATACTGATGACAATTTATGCTGCAGAGGATGTAGGGTAAAGGGAACACCTCTCCATTGCTAGTGGGAGTGAAAACTTTTACAGTCAGTTTGGAAATCAGTATGGTGATTTCTCAGAAAATTAGGAAACAACCTATCTCAAGACCCAGCAACCACTTTTGGGTATATATACACATAGGATATTCAATCATACCACAAAAATGTTCATATTCCCAAATATTGTTTATAAATGTTCTTTTACATTTAAAGGGGGATATACTACAGAGATTTACATTGATATAGATCTTGGTTTATTGATACAAATTTAAAGTCAATTTTGCTGTATGTATTTCTGATCTTTATTAAGGTATGTGATTGTGTAGCTCATTTTAATATGTAATGTATAATTTAGAAATACAGGTTAATAGATAATGATTTATAATAGTCAAGACTGTAGTCATGTTAGTAAGATTTTCTAGATGTATAGAGATATATTTCAGTTAGATAGGCATTCTTCATATCTTTCAAAGACTACAAAATATGGCATGAAAAGGTTTTAACAACTTAGGACTTTTCATGACAGTGAGACATGTCTGCTCCGGGGAGCAGCAATTACTTTGAGAGGAAGAAGGACATCAAAGAAGCCATTTGGGTAAAAGATTACTTTTGCCTGAACTGCTGAACTGGACATGCAATACTGGCAGAAAAATAACTGCTAAACTTGCCTAAAAGTGAGATGATCCTTCGGGGTTCCTGCTTCATGAACGACTCTGTGAAACATTCTGTAGGATACAGAAAAAAAGTGACTAAACTGTCTTTGAAATATCCTGCTTCGTGAAAAAGTCTGCTGGATATTATGGGCCTGAATGCCAAAAATGGAAGCCCCAATGGTACAAAAAAAACTTTGGGTGATTGTCCAGGCAGTGAGATAGCTCTGTCAATTCGAGAGTTTTGGAAGTTGCTTACAATGTACTTCCTGTTTACTTAGATAATAATATATCCTTCTGGAGTCTTTGATGAAGTTAAAGAATAGATAGATAGTTATAGTTTTCCTTAGATATGATAAAAGACAAAGTCAATAAAAATATTGTAACTGTAATTTTTGCTTGATACCTGTTATTTCTCATTTTACCATGTTAAAGTTAAAACCATCCTTTTTATTTAAACAGAAAAGGGGAGGTAATGTGGGAGTCCTGTTTATGTCTTGCTTGTATTTGTTAATGAATAAAGAAACTGCCTTGGGCTGATAGGGCAGAACTTAGGTAGGTAAGAGGTCAGAACTGAATTCTGGGAGGAAGACAGCAGAGTCAGAAAGATGCAGTGGTTCCACAGACAGAGATAGATGTGCTGAATTTTACCCGGTAAGCAACTGCCACATGGTGATATACAAATTAATAAAAATGTGTTAAATTAATATAAGAGTTAGCCAATAAGAAGCTAGAGCTAATGGGCCAAGCAGGGATTTAATTAATACAGTATCTGTGTGGTTATTGCAGGACTAAGATAGCCGACTGGCCGAGATGAACAAGCAGCCTCCTTGCAACACAGCTATGTTCATAGCAGCATTGTTTTTAATAGCTAGAACCAGGAAACAACCTAAATGCCCCTCAACAAAAGAACAGATAAAGAAAATTTGGTGCATTTATATTAGAATACTACACAATGGAAAACAATAATGACATCTTAAAATTTTACAAATGGATGTATCTAGAAAACATTATATTGAGTGATGTAACCCAGACTCAGAAAGACAAATATAATATGTACTCACTCATAAATGGTTTTAGACATAAAACAAAGATAAACTAGTCTGTAATTCACAACTACAGAGAAGACCCTAAGAGAGACATACGTGGATCTAATCTAAGTGGGAAGTAGTAAAAAATAAGATCTTCTGAGTAAATTTGGAGCACAGAGATCATGGAAGAGAGTAAAAGGGGATGGAAGAGAAAGGGAAAGGAGCAGAGAGAAAAATATAGGTCAATAAAAACAATTAAAAAATGTATCTGAAAAAAACTTTTTGTTTATTTGTTTTGTATTTGTCAGAGGACACAGGGGTGCGGAACAGATAAGTAAGTGTGACTCAAGTATATTATATAAAATTTTGAAATAATCGATAAAAAATGTAGTTAGAAATTATATGCAGTGCAAATATGAAAACAAATTGAAAAATGAATTGGACTAAGTCGATGAATTAAAAGTAAAATAAAATTTTCCCATATTACAATATGCATTCAATTGATCTAATCAAATTTTTGATAAATACCTTTGTTAATGAGTTAGCAATAATTTATTTTGCTAATAAAGAGAAGAAAAGGCAATAAGTGACCTACCTTTAGGATTCTGCTCATTTGTCCAAAACAAAAAAGACAGTATTAATTTATCTTTAGCTATACATCTGTATTAACATGGTGAAATGTTTTAATGTCTTTCTATAATTTATAGAAATGTATTTTGTTATGAATATTCAAGTTTTGAGTGTTAAATATCTAATTATTACTTTAAAATAGTTCATGTTGTTCCTCAACTTTGACCTATTGTTTAAAAAAAAACTCTGTGATCCAAATGCATCCATTATTCAGCTGATTCTATACCTTAGACAATAACAACATTGACTATTGATTTTATATATTAACACTCCTATAATTCATGTGTCATTTTAATGGTTGATTACAAACATTTTATTATCCATTTATTGCTATTTTCATGCAAAATTTATGAGACTTTTAAGATTTAACTCCCTAGTTTTGCCAAGAATACAAATCACAGAAAAATTGTAAAAATGTCTTTTTGTCATTTGTTTTATGAAGTACCTGATCCGTGCAAAAGTTTTACAGAATTTACCCTATCCATCATCTATGAGATGGCGTCTGGGGGAAGCCTAGAGATTTCCACGTGTCTTATGAATAGCTATAATTCATGAATAAGAATGCACTTCAGGAGATCTTGAAATCATGTCATGTCTTCAGTTAAAGTAGGCAAAGAATAAGAACTTAAAAAGCACATCCTAACGTCTAGAAAGGCTCTTTTAAAAGGCCATAATAAACGAAGTTTTCAGAACTCCGGCTCCAGCTATCATAGAAAGGTTAAAATCTTGCTTCGGCAGTGTTACTATATGATCATCTTATTTTAAATGTAGATTGTCAGTCACTTTGAACCAAGGATGCTCCCGGTAAAGTTCAGAGATGTGAAACGATGTTTTGGGAAGGACAAGAGCATTTTCTCACAAAGAAATTTAAGACAGCAGAAAATATTAAATGTCCCAGGTTTAAAATTGTGATCATGCTTGCCCAAGGCAATAAAAAAGATAATACTAGTCTTCAATTGTTCATGTATGTTAATATTTTGTTCAAAGTTTTAAATTTAATAATTATGATTGATAGAAAGACTATCATTAATGACATGTCTGCATTTTGAATAGCAATACAAAAATATTCTTTCTAAAATTTCATAAATTTTTTACAAAAAATTTAGCACCAGTTTGTAGTTTGACTTTCTTTTCAGCCACCAGCCTGAAAATTATGACATGAAGACTTATTATTAATTAGAAAAGCATGGCCTTAGCAGGCTTTATCTCAACTGGCTCTTATAACTTAAATTGACATGTTTTTATTAATCCACATTCTCCCATGTGGCTCAGTTACCACTCCTTTGTGCCATATGTCCAACATCTTCAGTGTGTCGCTGGCATCTCTCACACACCTAGATTCTTTCTGAGTTTCTCTCTTTCCCTGGATGTCCTGTCTAACCTCTTTCTGCCTAGCTAATGGCCACTCAACTCTTTGTAAAGTCCATCTCAGTACACATCTTCACACACTGTAAACAAATATTCCATAACAGTAATTCAAAAGAGAAATTGAATTTATACACCAATATTTATAAATATAAACTTGATGCTTTAAAAATTTTGTAAAATAATTAGCCCCTAGTGCTTTGCAAAATAAAAATGCAATAGGTCTAATTATAGGAGAATTTTACATTATGAACTAAAACATTTTCTATCATCTATTTTTTCCATTGTAAACAGAAAAAAAGAGAATTAAAAACCCAAACTTTTACATAGTCAATCAATCACTTAGAAATAAACCTTCCTGCTCTTGCTATAGTGATGATGATAAAGTTCTTGCTTCAATTTGTGGTCAAGGTCTCAGCAGAACATTTGAAAAAGAGCCAATGAAAATGAAGGCACTGCTCGTTCTCATCATTACGTACCTCCTTGAATTTCATTCAAAACTATGGAACTTAATCATTGTCTGCAATTTTATAAGGTGTACCTATCACAACCTCTCTCAATGCAGTCCTAAAAATTATACCACAGAGACGAGCCATCACCTTTTATTATTGCAGGTTAATGCCACTGGACAAAGGGAACGTAAGCTAATTCTGAACATTTTCTTCATCCACTCTTTTAGCCCATATAAAGTTTTAATTATTTTAAACAATGCAATGATTGCATGCATTTTTGCTCAGTGGTATATATTGTTCCAGTCTCATTTCCTTCTTGTGTTGATGAAAAATAATAAACTTAAAAGCTGAGCTCCTGGTCTACCTGATGAACCATCAAGGAAGAGCAAGAAACAAAGCATTGCTTAGATACATGTTCTACCACATTAGCATAAAATGTAACCATACTTACTTTAAATCATTTGGATATTTTAAATAGCTTTAAGAATTGTAGGTTTAAAGATAAAATATGTAAAATGGCTTAGAGAGGAATGGATAGAATATTACATCATTTTAACAAATAAACATGTTTACTTCAACTCTCAAAATCCAAATGTTTACTTAATAATAATCATAGTTCAGAGATGTATTGTACCAAAATACATACCCTGCTTCCAATTACAATTATGTTATGAAGATGCATGGGTCCTGTGAACTGTTAAGTTTTTCAATATTTTATGTCATATACATAAATTGCCTTTAAAAATTTATTTCAAAGTATAACACTTTTGCCCCTAAATATGTTATGTTCTAAGTGGTGTCTGCTAGGTTTTTGTGGCTGCATGCAAATCATTGAATAGAGTGGTCTAAAATTTTCCTATCAAGCACAGAGAACAAAACTCAAGATTTCTGATCCTTGTAGAACTCAGACATTCTAAAGCTCAAATCAAGATTTCATTCATAGTGAGCTTTCTGAGGCATACATCATAGTGTTCAGGAAGTAAGAGAAAAACAGGTATATAGGCTCTGAAAGACTGGCATCAAGTTCTTTCATGTCAATGATAGAACTCCATTTCGGTTTGTACCATTCTGAAATATTAGATTCCAAATAGGATATTCTTTGGAATGCCACTTTGACTCCATAATGCTCTTTGCATATCATGACTCTTGGCTACATCATTCAAGCGTTCAACAGATAAAACTCCATGCTCTGAATTTGAAAATTCTGGAAAGTCTGTCTTTTTAAAGTGATTAAACTGCAATCAGTCCACGTCATCTATTTCCCCAAAGTATATTGATTAATCTAATTATGGGAAAATATTTACCATAAACTGACCTAGAAGGTGCTGGCATGTAAGGTATGTAGACGACAGAGATGATTATTTGGGTTTTAAATATCTCTTATAGGTTGGCAATGTATTTACTCTATCATGTGGTTATTTTCATATTTTAGATGGGCCATATGTTATAACATACTTCCTAAAAATTATATTAAAATGTAGAGTAAGTTTTCCTTCCTTCTTTCTTCCTTCTTGCTTTCCTTCCTTCCTTCCTTTCTTTTTTTTTTTTAAAGTGTGCTGGTAGAGAAATTGGTTAGTATTCAAGAACTATATGAAAGCCAAGTGATAGTTCAGGTCTTGTTTCCCTTTCTAAACTTTTTACTGTTTCTTTCTTTTGAGGCAAAGGATCTCTGTACCTCATGTTATCCTGTAACTTGCTACGTAACCCAAGTTGGCCTCGAACTCAGAGAGGGTTACCTGCCTCTGACCTTTGAGTTCTTAGATTAAAGGCATGGAACACCATGCAAGGTTCAAACTGCTTATATGTAAAAGAACACACTCACAAACCTAGAATCACACAATACTGAATGGTAACTAGAGTCATTGGAGGCTCTAGCTAATAATTCGAACTCACCTAAGTTTTTTATAGTCTTGCACTTTATTTGGAGATACCTCAATAGGCTTTTTTTTCCCAATGGCATTTGCAGGGAGGAGGTTATCTGATTGAGAAACATCTGGGAGATTAGCAATGCTGATCTGAGATATGCCTAGGAAGGCATTAACAAGGACTATTAAATATGCAACCTGTAGCATAACCAACCCCTTTATTAGTTCACAGTATGAAAGGAGATAGTAGAGAGTAGGAAGTGGGTGGCTGAAAATCTGCCCTTAGATTACATTTTAATTGGACGTTATCTATATACCATCCTTTCCACCTAGCCACCATGATGGAAGCTGTACTTTCTGAAACTTAATCTATAACATGAAGGACTGACGTTTCCGAAACCATAAGTAAAAATAAATAATTCTATTCCTTAAATTGATTTTATGTTGTATTGTTCACAGCTATGCAAATTTGAGAAACATAAGAGCTGAGTATTAATATGTCAAATGTGAAGTGAAATGGACTTAATTTTGTAATGTATAACTTTTTCATTTTTTAATATTTAACAAGTGAATTGAGACTAGGAGTCTTTTTTATTTGCTTATTTTAATTATTTTATTTATTTATTAAAAATTTTCACTTCCTCTCCTCTTCCCTTTTCCCTCCCCCTCCTCTCCTCCCCTGTCCCCTCCAGTCCTAAGAGCAGTCAGGGTTCCCTGCCCCGTGGGAAGTCCAAGGTCCTCCCCGATTCATCCAGGTCTATGAAGGTGAGCATCCAAACAAACCAGGCCTCCACAAAGCCAGTCCATGCAGTAGAATCAAAACCCAGTGCCATTGTCCTTGGCTTCTCAGTCAGCCTTCATTGACAGCGACATTCAGAGTGTCCGGTTTGATCACATGCTCCATCAGTCCCAGACTAGCTGGCCTTGGTGAGCTCCCATTATATCAGTCCCACCATCTCAGTGGGTGGACACACGCCTTGTGGTACTGACCTCCTTGCTCATGTTCTTTCTCCTTCTGCATCTCATTTGGACCTTGGGAGCTCAGTCCAGTGCTCCAATGTGGGTTTCTGTCTCTATCTCCATCCGTTGCCAGATGAAGGTTCTATGGTGATATTAAGATATTCATCAGTGTGATTATGGGACAAGGCCAGTTCAGATACCCTCTCCTCTGCTGCCCAGGGAACAATTTGGGGACATTTTCTTGGACCTGGGAACCCCTCTAGAGTCAAGTCTCTTGCAAACCCTAAAATGACTCCCTTAATTAAGATATTTACTTTCCTGTTCCCATTTGTGGTGAGCGTTCCCTGCCACAGGGTCTGCATCACCACCCACCTGTTATGGACCACGACTCCATACTTTCCACGAGATCTATAATGTCCTAGGGGTTAAAACACAAGACCCACACACACATACAGAGTTCGAGTCATTCTCTAGAGGAGGAGAATGCCCATTTATTTAAACTTAATCCAGGGTTAAAATACCCTTTGGCCCCAGTAATGGAAACCCCTCCCAGCCAGAGAGGAATGGGGAAGTTGGCTCTGAGTGAGCCTCCCCGCAGGTTTTGGGGGGCTTTCCCCGACCTAAGACAGGATTGTGTTTTTGATCTGTGCACCCTCCCATGACGAGTAAGGGGTCTGCCTGATAGCATGCCACCCAAGATAGACCTAATCATCATATTTTTTATATAAAAGGGGGACCTGTAAGGCCCGGGACTTCCACTGCCTCTCGAGGTGCAAATGAAGGACCGTTTTGGCAACCTGCCAAGGCTTCCTGCTAAGTTCCGTGCTTGCTTCTGCTCTAGCCTGGTATAATAGCCTAAGACCCTGTATCACTTTAAAATGGTAATTTCTCAACATGCCTGGAGGAGCCCAGGAGCCAAGGTACCTCTCACATGCCTTACACCCCTCGACCAACTGCCTGTGTAGAGGCTCACTCGGCGCCAGCTTCCCCATTCCTCTCTGGCTAGGAGGGGTTTCCATTACTGGGGACAAAGGGTATTTTAACCCCGGATTAAGTTTAAATAAACGGGCATTCTCCTCCTCTAGAGAATGACTCGAACTCTGTATGTGTGTGGTGTGTGTGCCTTGTGTTTTAACCCCTAGGACATTATAGAGCTCATGGGAGGTATGGAGTCGCGGTCCATAACAGATGGGTGGTGATGCAGACCCCGTGGCGTGGAATGACCACCACATTCATCTTCTTATTTAGCTTCTCTAGGATCACGAATTATAGGTTCAATGTCCTTTAACTATGGCTAGAATCCAATTATGAGTGAGTACATACCATATTCATCTTTTTGGGTCTGGTTTACCTCACTCAGTAAAGCGTTTTCTATTTCCATCCATTTGCATGCAACATTCAAGATGTCATTTTTTTTTTATCGCTGAGTAAAACTCTAAAGTGTATATGTTTCACACCTTCTTTAAACATTCTTCTATTGAGGGACACCTAGGTTGTTTCCAGGTTCTGGCTATTACAACTAGTGCTGCTATGAACACAGTTGAACAAATGCTTTTGGAGTATGACTGGGAATCTTTTGGGTATATTCCCAAGAGTGGAATTGCTGGGTCCTGAGGTAGGTTGACTCCCAGTTTCCTGAGAAACCGCCACACTGATTTCCAAAGTGGCTGCACAAGTTTGCATTCCCACCAACAATGGATGAGTGTTCCCCTCATTCCACATCCTCTCCAGCATAGGCTATCATTGGTGTTTTTAACTTTAGCTATTCTGACAGGTGTAAGATGGTATCTCAAAGTGGGTTTGATTTGCATTTCCCTGATTGCTAAGGAGGTTGAGCATGACCTTAAGTGTCTTTTGGCCATTTAAACTTCTTCTGTTGAGAATTCTCTGTTCAGATCAGTACTCTATTTTTTAATTGGGTTAATTAGAATTTTAGTGTCTAGTTTGTTGAGTTTTTTATAATTTTGGAGATCAGACCTTTGTCTGATGTGGGTTGGTGAAGATCTTCTCCCAATCAGTAGGTTGCCTTTTGGTCTTAATGACAGTTTCCTTTGATTTACAGAAGCTTCTCAATTTCAGGAGGTCCCATTTATTTATTGTCGTTCTTATTGTCTGTGCTACTGAGGCTCTACCTAGGAAGTGGTCTCCTGTGCCTGTATTGTAAACTACTTCCCACTTTCTCTTCTATCAGGTTTAATGTGGTCAGATTAATATTGAGGTCTTTAATCCATTTGGACTTGAGTTTTGTGCATGGTGATAGATATGGATCTATTTTCATTCCTCTACTGGTTGACATCCAGTTATGCCAGCATCATTTGTTAAAGTTACTTTCTTTCTTCCATTGTATAATTTCAGCTCCTTTGTCAAAAATCAGGTGTTCATAATTTTGTGCGTTAATACCCGGATCTTATATTCGATTCCATAGGTCGACTTCTCTGTTTTTATGCCAATACCAAGCAGTTTTCATTACTGTGGCTCTGTAATAGAGTTTGAAGTCAGGGATGGTAATGTCTCCAGAAGAACTTTTATTGTATTGGATTGTTTTGGCTATCCTGGGTTTTTTGTTTCTCCATATAAAGTTGATTATTGTTCTCTCAAGGTCTGTGAAGAATTTTGTTGGGATTTTGATGGGGATTGCATTGAATCTATAGATTGCTTTTGGTAGAATTGCCATTTTTACTATGTTGATCCTCCCAATCCAAGAGTATTGGAGATTCTTCCATTTTCTGGTATCCTCTTCAATTTCTTTCTTCAAAACCTTAAAGTTCTTGTCAAATAGATCTTTCACTTCCTTGGTTAGAGTTACCCCAAGATACTTTATGGCATTTGTGGCTATCGTGAAAGGCGATGTTTCTCTGATTTCCCTCTCTGCTTCTTTGTTCTTTGTGTATAAAAGGACAACTGATTTTTTGAAGTTGATCTTGTATCCTGCCACATTACTAAAGGTGTTTATCAGCTGTATGAATTCTTTGGTAGAGTTTTTGGGGTCGCTTATGTACACTATCATATCATCTGCAAATAATGAAAGTTTAACTTCATCCTTTCCAATTCGAATCCCCTTGATCCCCTTATGTTGTCTTATTGCTATTGCTAGAACTTCAAGCACTATATTGAAGAAGTATGGAGAGAGTGGACAGTCTTGTCTTGTTCCTGATTTTAGTGGAATGGCTTTGAGTTTCTCTCCATTCAATTTGATGTTAGCTGTCGGCTTGCTGTATATTGTTTTTATTATATTTTTTCTAATTATCAATTGAGGAAAAATGCTCTAAATATTAATAAGTCAAAAGTGAAGCAAAGTGGTTTTAATTTTGTAATGTATAACTTTTTCATTTTTTAATATTTAACAAGTGAATTGAGACTAGGAGTCTTATAATCTTCAACTTTTTTCTCCTTAAAATGAGTAGAGTAGTAACATGATAATTTGGAAACACGCATATATTGCAGCTTCTCAATAGAATCGCTATGCAGAAGAAGGGGACACTTACTACTGTTATTTCATTGTTGCTGTTGTCCTTTCATTACTTGTGAAATTTCCAGGAATAATAGGTATTGCTAACAGCAACTGACCAGCAGATCTGAAGTATACTGGGTGTAATGTAGAAGAGATTAAACTTAATATTTATGACACAGATATTACATGCATTTTCGAAATACATGGACTGGCTCAGGATAGTATCATATTCCCAGGCATGATCAGAATTCAAAATACAAAGATTCCATTTAAAAGATCTCTACTTTTAAGCCATAGGTTCTCTGATACTTATTTCATTAGATTGAGACAGTTTAGTTTCTTTTTTTTCTTTTTTTCTCCTCAAAGTTTATTAAAATACAAAAGTCTCCATTTCCGCCCCTCCTCCCAACACCCTCCCACTGCCCCCACTCCCTCCCCTCCTCCCTCTCCATCCCCAATAGCAGTCAGGGTCTCCAGCCCTGTGGGTATTTCAAGCTCCTCCCTCCTCCCTCCAGGTCCAGGAAGGTGAGCATCCAAACAGACTGGATCGCAAAAATCCGGTATATGCAGAGGAAACAAGTCCCAGTGTCATTGTCAATGGCTTTTCAGAAAGACTTCGGGCCAGCCACATTCAGAGAATCCAGCCTCATTCAGAGAATCTGGCTGGATCACGTGCTCACTCAGTCCCAGACCACTGGTCTTGGTGAACTCTCATTAGATCAGTCCCCTTGTATCAGTGGGTGATCGCACCCCTCGAGGTCCTGATTTGCTTTTTCATGTTCTTCCTCCTTCTGCTCCTCATTTGGACCTTTGGGGACTCAGTCCGGTGCTCCAATGTGGGTCTCCGTCTGTATCGCCATCCATTGTCGGATGAAGGTTCCCTCTGATCTTGCCTTCCTTGCTCACGTTCTCTTTCCTTCTGCTTCTCGTTTGGACCTAGGGAGTTAAGTCCAGTGTTCCAATGTGGGTCCTCGTCTCCATCTCCATCCATCGCCAGATGAAGGCTCTATGGTGATAAGCAAAATATCTCCAAAATATACAAAGAACTCAAGAAACTAGACAGTAAAACTCTAATTAACCCAATTTAAAAATGGGGTACTGAACTGAACAGAGAATTCACAACAGATGAACTTCGAATGGCCAGAAGACACTTAAGGTCATGCTCAACCTCCTTAGTGATCAGGGAAATGCAAATCAAACCCACTTTGAGATACCATCTTACACGTGTCAGAATAGCTAAACTCAAAAACACCAATGATAGCCTATGCTGGAGAGGATGTGGAGTGAGGGGAACACTCATCCATTGTTGGTGGGAATGCAAACGTGTGCAGTCACTGTGGAAATCAGTGTGGCAGTTTCTCAGGAAACTGGGAGTCAACCTCCCTCAGGACCCAGCAATTCCACTCTTGGGAATATACCCAAGAGATACCCTATCATACTACAAAAGTATTTGTTCAACTATGTTCATAGCAGCACTATTTGTAATAGCCAGAACCTGGAAACAACCTAGGTGCCCCTCAATAGAAGAATGGTTAAAGAAAGTGTGGAACATACATACATTAGTGTTTTACTCAGCGGTAAAAAACAATGACATCTTGAATGTTGCATGCAAATGGATGGAAATAGAAAACGCTTTACTGAGTGAGGTAACCCAGACCCAAAAAGAGGTATATGGTATGTATTCACTCATATGTGGATTCTAACCATAATTAAAGGTCTTTGAGCCTATTATTCGTGATCCTAGAGAAGCTAAATAAGAAAGTGAACCTGAAGAAAATCATATAGTTATCCTCCTGGATAGTGGAACTAGGCAAGATTGCCAGACAAACTCGGGTGCCTGGGGGGCGGGCGTGGAAGTAAGGGAAGATGGTCAGGGAGAGGGGAGAAGGGGAGGATTGGGGATGGTTTTGGGGAATGGGACGGGGGAGGGAGGAAGGATGGTTGTGGGAGCAGGGAGGTTTATATCTCAGCTAAGGGAGCCATTTTAGGGTTTGCAAGAGTCTTGATTCTGGAGGGATTCCCAGTAAAAATTAAATAAAAAAATTAAAATAAAATATAAAAATTTAAAAAAATCAAAAAAAAATAATAAAAAAACAGTTTAGTTTCTTTAACTTCGAAGACATGATTGCCATCAGTGTATGAGGTCTGCACAGGCAAATGAAGTTTATGAACTCTTGCACTTTTCTGGAGAGGCAGTTAGAAATAAACAACTCCTTAAAGCCAATTGTTCAGTTGGAATTCCTGCTTTGCCATGTTCTGGGTTCTGAAACTATGTTGAACGTAGAACAGGGTGTAGTCTGTGGAGAACAGTACAGATAGTATTTATCAACAATTCAGTTCCTCATAATGTCCAGCCCTGAATGCTTTCATACTATGTAACAATAAACTAGAAAATTAACTCCACCTATTAACTCACACACTCATACATACACACACACACATACACCCACACACACAAACACACACTTATGTACACGTTAAATGCTTTAAGTGAGGCCTCTATTAATATTAGAATTCATAAAAACTGAGATAATTCAATTATTTATCTGAATGTCTTATTTTATACTATGAGAAGCTGTAAACCCTACAATCAACATACTATAACTTTCAAAAGAAATTGTGTATAAATTTCTGGGGACAAATTTCGTCATTTACTTCACTCTGCTCTTTTTAAATCACAGGCTTAAATTTAAAATGGGTATTTTTCTCAGACAGCACATGCTAGTGATTTGAAGCCGTAACAGGACCGATGACATTCAGGTCATGGGTAAACATATGGTCTGCCACACCATCTCCACTAGCCATCCATCAATATAATTACATAATACATCAGAAGAGGTAGTCTTCAGCCACTGAGTGTGAGCATCCCCTAATAAATTTAACTGGATTATATCACTTTTCATATCTTACTTGGTCATATCATCTAAAATATTTTAAATATTTGATATTTCACATTATATGCTCCTTTTTTTCTCATAGAAATTCTTGACAAAATTGTTTGGGGTTGCTTATTTAGAAATTCTTCTTATAACACAGTTGGGATCAATAAAGAGCACAATTTAAAAATGTTATACTTCTAATCACATTAATGCTGAGATTAAAAGGAAAATATATCATTTATAGATTTAAAAAGTTATGTTAATAGTTCATATTTTGCAAATAACCAAAATCTGTGTACAATATTCACCGATAAAGACAAAAATCAATTAGGAAATTGTAAAAATTAATTGATTACATTCTATTTATTTATGTTATGTGTGCATAGCGCATGTATACCATGGTAAATGTGTGGAGGTCAGAGGAACAACTTGTATGAGTCAGTTCTTTCGTTCAGTTACATGAGTCTTGGGAATTGAACTCGGGTCAGAAGGCTTAGTGTCAGGCACATTTACTCACTGAACCATCTGTATGGTTACTTGAGAAATTTTTAAAATACCTTGTGAGATAATTGACTGATATTGGAAGTATGATAGTGAAGAAAACTTAAAATTTTGAGCAAATAAACAGTGCCAGCTTGGTTCTTGTTAACTGAATGTCCAAGGCTAAATCTCAAAATACTAGATACTAGGCACTAGGTAGACTGCTCCTCCATTGGAAGAGTTCCCTCTGGGTAGTACTAAATGGTTTACCTAGAAGCCTTAGGAAGAAGAAAAACATTGAAGAGGACTTAAAGGATCTTTTATGGCTGGTTTCTACCATATTTTACATAATCTCTTGCACATTTGGACAAGGAAGGAAGCACTGAGAAGCATCCGGATTCTAAATTATGGTAAGATTTTCACTAGATTTATTTTTCCAACTCTTTTAAGCCTTGATCTTGATTGTCTATTACACTTTCTTATTTATCATTGCTTCATAATAAATATGATTATGATTCTTGCTTTGTTTATATTTTATGGAGCTCACATTTTAGAATAATATGTGATACTTAACACTATAAAACAATATTGCAAAACAATAGAAAGGACCAAACTACTGATTACTCAAGAAAGTGAATGACTCTCCACTGTACGAGAAGAAAAGAAAGAAGACAGATTCATATGCTACGTGCTCTCAATTTAATTTATATGGCACTAAACTCACCAAAAATAGTTTTTAGAAAACATACTATGATTGGAAAGGATTAGGTATGAGATACAGGTTAAGATACTAGGCAGTAGCACGCAAGATCTGTGAACTGTGAAGATGTGCTGCCCTGCACTCTGTACAGAGGGAAATAAATTCACCTGCTAAGCAAAATGAATGAACCTGTAGATACAACGTACACAAAACTTAAAATCTGAAGAGCATAGTCCTCGCTTGTAATTATGGACAAGGAGGTAGGATATGGGTAGAAAAATACATGACTTTCTTTTCTAGAGCAACAGAGGACAAAGACTTAGATTCTAAAGTATAAATGGCTTAAGAAAGAAGGAAGGGAATGGTTATCTGGGCTTGCAATGGAGTTTGAGCGAAAAAGTTGCAAAATTGCTTGTCTCTTGGTTAGAAGAAGCCCAAATGCATGAATGCTAAGTAATCTTGAGGTGGTGCTTGCTAATTTACAGTAAATAGGAGGGGGAATACTGCTAAAATATATTGGTATAGATACAGATGAATGGTATAGATAATATAAACAGGTAAAGTATAACATAATACATACTGTTAATTAAATCATAGTCTATATAATATACAGGATGCTATCCTAGCCATTGCACTTCTAAAGATGTACAATACTGATTTTTTGTTGGATTATGTTAGTATAGTATATATACCACACCATATGTCCCATGTTATGCATATGGTATACCATGTGCATGGTTATTAATTAGTTCTATTATGAACTTTAGTGTACACACATATGAATAAATAAAAGAAAGAGGAGATAGATAGAGAGAAGCAAATAAAGCTCTGAAATAAACATTATGAAATCATATTCCATCAATCAGTCTGTATGGACAGCAAATATATAAATTAGTCTGTCCTTGTTGAGTTTGTGAGGTATTTGTTCACAGTTGTGAAAAAGTAACCCACACAAGAGCCGAGTATGATAGTTAATTTTTTTACAATGTGGAAAATGTGGGAAAATATTTGCTCTGTGTATAACTGTGTTAATTTTGACACGTGTATTTACATACCAAATAGTCAATAATCTTTTCTAACCACCTCTTAAGAAATATACAATAGTCTAAAAACTTCATTTGCCTACCCTGACTTTATATCCTGTTGGCAGTCACCTCTCAGAAATTAAAGAACTAAAATGTTGCTATCCAATAAAACAAGTATCAGAGAACATATGACTTAAAAGTAAAGACACAAGTGGTTTTTTAGTTAATCTTGTATCCAGTCAAATTACTAAAGGTGTTTATCAGCTGTATGAGTTCCCTGGCAGAATATTTGGGGTCACATATGTATACTATCATATCATCTGCAAATAGTGAAAGTCTGACGTCTTCCTTTCCTCTTGATTCCCTAATGTTGACTTATTGCTCTAGCTAGAACCTTGAATACTATATTGAAGAGATATGGAGAGTGGACAGTCTTGTCCTTGATTTTAGTGGAATCCCTTTGAGTTTCTTTCCATTTACTGTTGCCTGTTGGCTTGCTGTACATTGCTTTTATTATGTTTAGGCTTGTGCCTTGTATCCCTGTTCTCCCCAAAACCTTTATCATGAAGTGTTGGATTTTGTCAAAGTCTTTGTCAACATCTAATGAAATGATCATGTGATTTTTTTCTTTCAGTTTACTTATATATTGGATTACACCAGTAGTTTTTTCCATGTTGACCAATCCCTCTCTCTCTGGGATGAAACCTACTTGATCATGGTAGATGATTTTTTTTCGTTGTGTTCTTGTATTTGATCTGCCAGTGTCTTTTTCTGCTGTTGTTGTTGTTATCTTTTTAAAATTTTTATTGAGCTCTTTGTTTTCCTCTGCTCTCCTCCCTACCTCCCCCTCCCCTTCAACCCTCCCACAATGTCCATGTGCTCTCAATTTACTCAAGATATCTTGTCTTTTTCTACTTCCCATGCAGATTAAATCTATGTATGTTCTCATTGTTGTCTAGGTTTTCTGGGATTGTGACTTGTGGGCTAGTTTTTTTTTACTTTATGTTTAAAAACCACTTATGAGTGAGTACATGTGATAATTGTCTTTCTGTGTCTGGATTACCTCACTCAAAAATGATGTTTTCTGGCTCTATCCATTTGCCTGCAAAATTCAAGCTGTCATTTTTTTCTGATGTATACTACTCCATTGTGTAAATGTACCACATATTTCTTATCCATTCTTCGGTTGAGTGGCATTTAGGTTGTTTCCAGCTTCTGGCTATGACAAACAATGCTGTTATGGACATAGTTGAGCACATATCTTTGTGGTACGATTGAGCATCCTTTAGATATATATGCAAAAGTGGTATTGCTGGGTCTTGAGGAAGGTTTTCTCCTAATTTTCTGAGAAATTGCCACATTGACATTCAAAGGGGCTGTACCAGCTTGCATTCACACAAGCACTGCAGGAGTGTTCCCTTTTGACCCCATAACCACTCCAGCATAAATTGTCATCAGTATTTTTGATTTTGGGTCTGCCAGTATTTTGTTGAGTACTTTTGAATCAATGTTCATGAGGGAGATTGGTTTGTAATTCTCTTTGTTGCATCTTTGTCTGTTCTGAATATCAGGGTAACTGTGACTTCATAAAAAGAATTTAACAAAATCCCTGTTTCTGTTGTGTGAAGAATTTGAGGACTATTGGTATTAGCTCTTCTTTGAAAGTCTGATAGAATAGAAATCATCCTGACCTGGCTTTTTTTTTTGATTGGGAGATTTTAATTACTGTTTCTATTTCCTTCTGGGTCATAGGTCTGGTTAAATTGTTTTTCTGGTCTTGATTTAATTTTGTTATGTGATACAAAAAGTTATCCATTTTTTTTAGATTTACCAATTTTGTAGAGCACAAGTTTTTGAAGTGTGACCTAATGATTTTCTGTATTTCCTCGGAGTCTGTTATGTTCCCCTATTCAAGTCTAAGTAGATAAAAGACCTCAATATAAATCCAGTTACAATGAAGCCAATAGAAGAGAAAGTGGAAAGCAGCCTTGAACACTTTGGCTCAGGAGGCTGCTTCAATAACAGCAGTAGTATAGGCACTGAGAATAAAAATTAATTAATGGGACCTCCTGAAACTGAAAATTTTCTGTAAGCTCAAAGACACTGTCAATAAGACAAAATGATAACCTATAGAATGGGAAAATATCTTCATCAAATTCTCATCTGAGAGGACTGATATCCAAAATATAAAAAGAACTCAAGAAACCAGACATCAAAATACAAAAGTATCCCATTAAAAATGGCTACAGTTTTAAACAGAGATTTCTCAACAGAACAATCTTGAATAGCAAAAATACACTTAAAGAAGTGATCAACATCTTTAACTATCAGGGAAATGCAAATCAAAATGACTCTGATATACTATCTTACACTTGTCAGAACAGTCAAGATTAAAAACATTGATGACAGCCAATGTTGGAGAAGATGTTAATTAAGGGAAACATTCTTCCATTACTGGTGGGAGTGTAAACTTTGTACAGTCACTTTGGAAATCAATATGGTGGTTTCTCAAAAAATTGAAATCAATCTACCTCATGACACAATGATAACACTTTTTGGGTATATACCTAAGAAGGCTTAATCATACCACATGGATACTTGCCTAACTATGTTTATAGTAGCATTATTCATAATAGCCAGAACCTGGAAAAACCTAGATGCCCCTAAACCAAAAAAAATGGATTTAGAAAATCTGTTATATCTATACAATGGAGTATTACTCAATGGTAAAAACAATGACATCATGAAATTTGCAGGCAATAGGATGGAACCAGAAAAAAAATATCGAGTGAGGCAATCCAGACCCAGAAAGACAAACACAGCATGTGCTCACTCATAAGTTGATATTATATAAAAAGCAAAGGATAAACAGGCTACAATCCTCAGCCACAGAGAACCTAGGTAACAAGAAAGACCCTAATAGGGAAGTAAAGATCTCCCTGGGAAGAGAAAGTAGATGGGATGTCCTAGGTAAACTGGGGACAGGGAGGTAGAGGAAAAGAGAAAGGAGGATGGGAACATGAGGGATCAGCAGGGTTCAATGGTAGACAGAAAGAAGAGTGGGCATAATGAAAGAGATATCCTGATAGAATGGGCTATTATGGGGTTAGCAAGAAACCTGGTGCCAGGGAAACTCCCAAGAACCCATAAGGATGATCCTCAGCTAAGACTCTTAGCTGTAGTGGAGAGGGTACCTGAACTGATCTTCCCCTGAAACCAAATTGTCATTATAGAGCCTTCATCTAGTAACTGATTGAAGCAGGTGCAATGATCCACAGGTAGCAAGGAGGACCCTAAGAGGGACACATGGATCTCCCTGGGAAGAGGAAGTAGCTGGGATGTCCTGGGTAAACTGGGGGTGGGGGAAGTAGAGGGGAGGAAATGGAAGCATGGAAGCATGCGGGATCAGAATGGTTGAGCTGTGGGCCGGATGGAACGGGAGAGTGACCAGGGATATATTTTGATAGTGGGGCCATTATGGGGTTGGGGAGAAACCTGGTGTTATGGAGTTTCCAGGGAACCCACAAGGATGACCCCAGTTAAGACTCCTACCAGTAGTGAAGAGGTGCCTGAACTGGCCTTCCCTCTGTAATCAGATTGGTGACTGCACTAGGTGTCATCACAGAGCCTTCATCTAGTACCTGAGGGAAACAGATGCAGAGATCCACAGTAAAGCCCTGGACTGAGCTCCAGGAGTCCAGGGGAAGAGAAGGTGGACGGATTGTATGAGTAAGTAGAGGTGAGGGTGTTAAGATCATGATCGGGGAAACCCACAGAGACAGCTGGTCTGAGCTTGTGGGAGCTCACAAACTCTGGTCGGACAGCAACCTTTGATCTCAGCATCTGGGTGACTTGTTGTGTAGCTTGGTCTTTTGTGGTGTCCCTATATGTGGGACCAGGACCTGTCTCTTGACACATGACCTGGCTCTTGTATTCCTTATGGTGGGATGTCTTGTTAAGCCTTGATGGAAGAGGGAGGAGCTTAGTCCCGCCACAGCCTGATGTGCCATGCTTCGCTGATTCCCAAGGGAGACCTTACTTCATCTGAAGGGAGATGGAGAAAGTGGGGATAGGGGATAGGGGTAGACGGGAGGTCATGGGAGGGAATGAAAGCAGAGGAGGGAGGAGAAACTGTGGTTGGTATGTAAAATAAAATAAAGAAAATACTTTTTAAAGAGATGCAAGTGGTATCTCCATGTCTTATGTTCTCTTCACACCTGGGAATATGATAATATCCTGAGTCAGTTCATTCATACATGTATGTATGTATTCTTAATCTCCTTTGGTCTAATGAGCATTCTAAATGAATAACTGACTCTTTCTTCCATATTTTGGCCCTGTTCCAGAAATTTTATCTAACACTTGGGTTTGTGTGAAACATGATCAAGATTAGTATCAATTAAAAGAACTTGGAATATGGAACATATGGTTGGTGGCCTAAACTGGAGGCCACAAAGGAACCTGTTTATCAAGATGTGATGTTGTGCATATGATGGAAAAGAGAAGAAATTTAAGAAAGACTAAGTACATGAAGAACAAGCACAAAAAGAAAATATATCCACAGTCATAAGAGCTGTATTCTTGTGTTCCAGGAGAATGTTCTACATCTAGAAAATCGGAAAACCTTTGTTTTGTTAATTGAATCCAAAGACATTAGTGTATATACAAGGTACATGTGTGAATGTGGTATATTATGTCTTTGCGATATGTTTGCAGATGTAGTGTGTAGTGTTTGTGTGTGGTATACGTTTAGTCTGTGCGTCTATGTTTTTGGTGTGCATGGTATGAATGATGTGTGTGCTGCATAACGTATGTATTGTGTGTGCAAATTTTGCGGCTGTATTTGTGTTGAATGCAGTCTATTTGCGCAACATGTGTGTATGTTGTGTACATACATGTAGTTTGTGCGTAGTGGGGTGAAGCTTGTGTGTAGTAGGTGTGGTATAATATGTATTGGTTAAGCAGATATGTGACCAATAGAGATCTAAATCTGGAACTAAGGAGACCCAAGGAGCAAGGACTGTACCTAGCATTTAGTTTTCAATTATACCCATTATCCTTTGCTGGAAGGAACAATTAATCCTTGGAGAAACAAAAGTCAGCTTCATGGGTAAGTCTGAACAAAGGAAAAGCATGGGCATGGAATTTTTTTAAAAAAAAAAAAAACTTTAAGAGCTAAAAGAATTACAAGGCATGCTGCTACTTACAAAATTGACTCCTTCAGGAAGTTAATGGTATGTATAGTTTTATAATCAGGCACAGAATCAGTGGTTAGAAAGAATATATGGCAGTACAGAGTCCACAATGTTTAATAGATTGAAGACCACAAAAGGGAATTTCTGGATTGAAAGCCTCAATTTTCTTTTTCTTTTTCAGTACTGTCTTCTCAATTTATTTTTTAAAGTATTAATTTTTTGGATGTTTCATGTAAGGTATTTTGATCATATTTACATACACTTCCCTCTAACTCTTCCCATATCTACTTCTACCTTACAGCCCCACTGACTTCATATCTTTTGGTTTGTTTGCTTGCTTGTTTACTTGTTTATAAATCCATTGTAGTTTGTGCTCTACAGACGTTCCTGGGAGAGGGCTATTCACTCAAGTGTGACTAACTGACCAGGAGGCATAGCTTTGAAGAAAACTGATTGTTACTCCCACAGAACCTAACAACTATCCACAGTTCCTCAGGTTGGGGTATGGTTTCTTGACCCCCTTCATTTTTCTTCCTTGGATGTTCATGAGTAGATGTTTGGTAGGCCTTTTGCATGCAACTTCAGCTGCCATGAGGTCATGAGTGCCCTGATATTGTTACCTCATCTATTCTTAAGAACATGAGAAAGATATGTTTTTGTATTTATAAAATAAAGTATTGCCTAAATCATTCTTGTTTACCATAAAAAATATGCCAATTATAAATTCACCACTTAATGTTCCATTGTGACTAAATACAAAGATTTTGTGCAAATACCTTTAATTATTCCATAGTACATTACGTTTTTATTAGGAATAATAATAAGTGACAAGTATTGAGGGCTTAGTGTGTGCCAAATCGTAGTAGACAATTTATATGGAAGATAGATTTTGAAAAAGAGAAACTTGTAGAGGTGCATGACATCATAAAGTCAGAGCAGGCAGTGTGCAGGAGTTACAGTGAAAATCCACATTTTTGGGTTTCCAGATTACACCTCACTAAGGATTTGATGCTTATTCTGCCTCTTTTTTGGAATTATTTCTCAAACATTTTCAATGGTACATATATTCTACAAATTAACATCTGCATTCAAGGTTTTCAATCTCAGGTTCCTGATAATCATTTTAGTGTCTTCCATCCTAGGTTCATAAGACACTTTCTGTAACTGTCTTCTCATGCCCCCTTGCTCAGAAATGGTTCTTATGAGGAATGGTACTTAACTTCAGTATCTCAAATGATGCACTACGACATCCCTTATTATCTCCACAACTCTTAACTTACTTTCTTGTCTATTTTTTAACTCTTTAGTCTTTTTAATGGGAACACATATTATAATTTTCAAAACATTCCTTATATGACAATTTCATATGAGTGTAACTAGCAATAGTCTACTTTCCATTCTCAAAGAGGGCCATAGTTAGGAGGTGACAAATTAGATGGCTGTATTAATTACACAAAATTGATAAACCATTTTATGAATGCTGAAAGTCTGTCAGTAATATTTTATCATAATATTCATAAAACCCACGATGTTCTGTCATAATAAAAATAATAGGCTTAGGACTCACATCTCTCTCCACAGTCTCTTATAATACCCTCCTAAAAATGGTTCTGAAGTCAATAAAAGATAAGAATGCTCATAAGGCTGAAACTCTGCCAGTATTCAAACAAAACTCCTATGAATGAGCAATATGCAAGTGATAACTGATATTTGAAGCCTTCCTGGTCATTGAAAAACAAGTCATCCAATGTCAAATAAGGGTGAATTGATCTTTAAGTTGACTGGACATTTGTCAATTTGCTTTTAGGAAAATAGACATCCTATGAATTGATTGCTGGTAAATTTTGCAATGCATCTTAACTGTGATGCTCTTTGTGGCTCCTAATTTTGACATGGTTTGTTTCATAAATGAAGGAAAATAAAAATATATATAATTTGTATATGTGCATGTGTACACATGCACACGCGTGTGCGCACACACACAACATAAGGATATTATATATATGTATGTATATATATATACATATATATATATATATATATGTAATCTTGACTACTTGAAGTCCACATAATCAGTATTATCTTTGAAAAGGAAAGGATAAAATCAAAATGCTATCTTAATCCCAGTCCATTGTAAAGGTATCCAGGATTTAGGAACAGCCTGGAAGGTGTGTGTGCATTAGACCTTGCCCCTGGCTCCCCCTTTCTATTCAAAGTATTTCTTTTCATGTGTTAATTCAATAGAAAAGAGACCAGCATCACATCTTTCTCTCTAGTATGTACTCCACACTGAGAATGTGATAAATGTATTTATTCATTTTAACCAAATTCTACCACAACAAAACAATTTAGAGGCCCCATGGAGTCTGTCATAATGGGATTTTACCTGTACTTTGATTGAACTAAAATATCCCATATAGAAATCTTCTATTTAAACACCATCTACAGAGAGCCGAATCATGATGTCTTCCTCTAAAGGAGCACATTATTTACTGTAGTTTCGGACAGAGACTAATTAATCCACATTTTGGATGGTACCACTGCTGGTTCCTGACAATAAGCTCTGCATCCCGTCACTCACATAATTCTTTCCATAGAAAACCTACAGGAAATTTTCTAAGCAGGAATCCACATGCATTTCTTGAAAAAAAAAAAAGCTCAGACTTTTCATTATGCTGCTGATGTTTATAGGAGGATTATTTTTTTCATATTACTGACTATCATTTATTTAGAATCAGAAATTTGTTTACACAATTTTATTCAATTCATTTACCTTTCTTCCCCAAATGTGTTTTAATAAAGATAGTAAATACAGAATGATTACCTTATAAAGTCATAACATCAACTGAAGGAAGATAGAATAATAAGCAATAATCACCAGAAAGCCATCTCATTTTGATTATTTCAGCATTTGATTGAGGTTTTGCCTAAGGCAAAGCCAGAAGCTTCATTTATTTCAAAGAGATAAAAACAAGAAACTGGGTCCATTTTGCATTGAATGTAATTATGCAATAGAGGCCTATGGGTAATAGAAAGGAAATTTATTATGCCATGTATATCCTTTCTAAGTTTTTTGGACATCTTAGTGACCACAGAACACTGACATATGGTCTGTTAGGCAAGTCTAAGAGCGGCTCAGTCTGAAGAGCAAATGATCACACACATCTTGGTAATAACCTCAGATCTCCATGTGACAAGACACTTGCTATTATATGTTATTTTTTTAATTGTAAAACTGATGAGTTTAAGTCAACATATTTCTTTCTCCTGCTCCTTCTGCTTGTCAGCTGTAGCTGGATTGATAAAATGCAAATGAACAAATCATTAACGAGTACTGGTTATGAATCTCTCAGGCAGTTCAGGACCCTATCAAATCCTGCACCTATTACTTTGTGTGATTGATGTACTATTGTAAGTGATTGTTCCTGATCTTATTAAATCTTATTGATTTTCTTCCCAGTTTCTATTTTATGCAGGGCCAGGCTTGGACTGTTATGAATGTTGCTGAACACTGTTAATCAAGCTTACACAGCTATTTTGATGGCAAACAATTAGAACTCTGCGGCTCTACCTTGCAATTAGCTTCAGGGATATGGACCTCAGCACCATAATAATGAAAGGGACCCCTTTCAAGTACGGTAATGAGATTTACAATTATGACCCCAAATAACCTCTGAGAAATAACCAATCTGCAAACTTAGATGTGTTTATCAATAATTTTATCCCTTTCATGAAAATGAATTTGAGAATTTTC